>NW_008824940.1:2016595-2051437 GCF_000699105.1 Pygoscelis adeliae
CTGAACCTTCTTCTTATCCAGATGAGGCCCAGAATTTCCATGCTTGTTGACATAAACACACACTGAAAAAGAACAAGCCATATTTACTGCTGAGGAAATAAGACACGTTTCCAAGTTAGAACTGCAAACTGCCTTTTTAGTTTTAATCTTGAGGAAAAGATGTACAGGTCAACTCAAGAAGCTGAACATGCACACATACTTTCAGAGCATGCAAAGTGCTCCCTCTGTCTTCTATCAAGGTTCTCCTGCCTGAGTCCTAAACCCACTTCTTTCTGGTCTCTAAAGCCCTTCTCTACTGCACTAACGTAACAAAGCTGTCATAATCTGCGCTTATCTTTTATTTTGACTAATCTCTGTTCATACACTAGTTCCAATAAAGTACGAATTACTGGCAGGTACTCTAAACTACCAAGACACGATTCTAAAAAGCTGACTTACCAAGTTACTGCCCTAATTTTACTCCTATTTGAGGAGCTGCAACAAAGACAACCCTATGGTATATACCTACCACTGATGCTCATTCTGAAGCACCCATATAGCATTAACATGTGCACGTATAATGGTCCTGTGTGCATGTATAACGGCTACTGAAGGTCTGTACTTTCAGAAGCCCCGAACCACTCATGTATGGTTTCCACACTGCAACGTGGCCTTCTCTGCTAAGTAAAATAAACATACTTCTCTAGAAACACTGTAAGATGGTTTAAAGCTTAGCACAAAAGAATCAGATAGGACTTCTGAAATTACTTTTTATAGAGACTATGCAAAATTGTCTTTCAAAAGGAACGGCAAGGCAGAAAAACATGGGAAAAAGGCATAACTGAAGATTATTTTTTTCTTTTTGGCTTTGGCTGTCACATGACCAGGAATGCACCCAAGACATGACTACAGCTTAATGAAAAAATGTGTCTCTGTGGTGATTAAGCAGACAATCTAAGCATTCTGTTATACAAAAGACTGCCATATTTTCTGAACTGTAGTATTATTTGGGCTTAGTTAAAAACCTGGATTTATAAAAACAAAGTATTTCTATAAGTGTTTTAATGATCTCATGTCTTCATGCATGTCTGCAAATTGGAGGAAAAGTATTTGTACAAATAAGCAAAGATACAAATCAGCAAAAATAGTTTTCATGGCATCTTCTGTCTGGGCTCAACAACAGCTGTCTCCTGAAAGGTTTGTTTTCCTAGGAAACACATACGTAATTTCCCCTCATCCATGACTGAAGTTGGGAGTGAGAAGAGCCTGACAACTTCTATTGTAAAAACAGTTTTTAAATGTAGAAAAGCACCCCAAACAAAGTTATCATAATTTATGGAGTTTTCAGAAAGTTCTGAGATTTCAGTTGACAACATACAAATTGTTTCATTACGAGGTTACAAGTTCCTCAATGAGTTAGTTCATCAACTAGCTTATTTGTCTTTTGCCAACCCTTTTCAAGATACATTTCATTATATTTCAAAAACAAGCAAACGTAAGAGGAAGGAGGAATGTATTTCCTCTGATTGCCTTTACTTGGTTTAAACAGTCCCGAGTTGTTTCTTTTACTGTAAGGCTATACAGAGATAAAATCTCCATTTTGTTATATTACAGTACAGCCTGCACGATATCAGAATATCATGTGGGTTTTTAGCTACATCTATTCCCATTTCATACATTAAGGAATGGGACAGACATGAAAGAACTGTACAGTTTCTTTCTTCAGACAGGAACAAACTGCCAGGTCTAGCAGATCTATCAAAAGCCCTGTGCTCCACCACTTCTTGCTGTAATGCAGGCATCAAAATACTTGTTCTGCAAAGTAACACTGGCACCTACAACTATCTTTAAAAAATAAGTAGCTGGATAATGATTTACAGCAATAAGTTTGCAGCACATTTTCCATAAAATGACACTACTAGTTTGCTTGAAATGGAAGCCATTTCACACTAAAAATGTCATTAATTTTTTTTCTTTGTCTTTTACCTGTGGATATAACTGCTGCAGTTGCACCAGACAAACTAATTCCATCTTTAAGTTTCTGCGTAGTGCCACTGTCCCCCTCAGGAGAAGAATGAGGAGAAGGAGATGCAGGAGTCAGTTGTTCTGGCAAGATTTTTTTCTGTTTAGAGAAAAAACTCAAGGTCAAAATGTTTAATGCTTTTAAGGAGTCTCCAAAACCTTTCTGCTATCAGTTACCATCTTACTGAATGTATGTGGTTCCTTATTACAAAAGTACTACACACAGCAGAGTAGATGAAGTCCAAGAAAGGCAGACCAGAAACTGTCAGTTTGCATTTACAGCTACTTAAGTAAGGCAGTGAAAGACAAATGACTTAAAAGGAGCCCACCTCTATCTAAAAAGTGGGAAAAGAATGAGCTTTATATACTAATTCATGACACTTCTAAATCTTAGGAAGCACAGAAGAGGTGTTTTGGATTATTTTCCTGTCCATACCCTTCCAATCATCTGGGTTTATCACAACTCAAATCAGTTAGTTGGGCTGTGTATATATTCCCATATAAAACTTGAGTCACATTTAGATGTCAGCTTTACAGTGCACCTAGATTCTCCCTCAGCTTGTTTTAAAGGGGCTGAAGTTCTCAAGTAATCACTTTCAAGAATTGGTGCTTTATGCAAGATATCAAATAAACCAGTAGTTACAATCCAGTCACGTGGATTGCCAAAACCTTTTCCTTTCCCAAACCAAACTTATTTGCAGCTTATCATATGACAGACTACCAGAGTTCGCAGCACAAAGATTTAGGAATTTGTCAGTGTGCATTACCTTCCCCCTGAGGAAAGGAGAATTTTGTTGTAATTTGGTTTGGACTGGGGTTTAGAAAAGAGACATGCACAAGGAAGGCACTTCTAATGTGCTTTGACATGCTATGAAAATACATGAATTGGAGAAAAGTTCATCACCTCTTCCTTCACCATTTATTCTTGCATGAGAACAGATTATGTTCTCATTCTCTTACCTACCAAAAAAATTAGGAATATAAGAGATTACCCAAGGTCTTGACACTGCTGAAAGCAGCAGAGACTTGGCTACTCATGTGGTAAGGATTTACTGCTAAAATTGATCTACAGTGAAGTGAAAATTCAGTCAAGTTGCTAAGGGAGGCTAAGTCCTCTTCCATTTAGCAGTATTCATCCTTTACACTTTAGAAGCAGCATATTTTCCAAATAATATATTAAAAATAATGTAGAAAGCAATCAAAATATACATCTTCCTAAGAGCAGTAGTGCTTAACTTCTTCACAACACCTATAAAGAATAAGTTAACTGTCTTCTGAAATCCAGGGCACTTAAAAGAAAATTTCTGTGCCCCTTACAGTTCAGAAGATAGGTTTGGCTGGAGAAACTACTTGACAATATGGCACTGGGTGGAATCGACATGAATATAAGGAATAGACTGCCAAGGCTTGGCATTGCACTGTGAATGAGACAAGGTGGCTCAGGTCAGACACTGAACCAAGCAGTGATGTATTATTTGTCAGGAATTGCCTATGTATCTTAACACTAGGTGACAGAAAGCTCTCTCCATCCTTAATATAAAGAACAAAAATGTACTTGGGAAGTTTGAGCTTTTGATCTGAAGTCTGACATTCCTGAAGGGCCCTCTGGAGCAGGGACTCTTTTTGGGGGGCAGCTGCCTGTCGCCACGCTGCAAAATACGGGTGGTCAGCTTGAGGGGAAAGAGGAGGAAATGGGAGAAATGTAGGCATGAAAACAAAATACAAACACTAAACTGAAGACAGAGGAACTATCTGCCCTCCACACTAACACATAAGCATGGTGAGGCTAGCTGGCCATTTCCCACCTTCTGGAAAGAACATGCGTTTTGGAAATACGGCACGTTATGCTTGCTCAGCTGAGGTTCTCATTTTGCAGCCCCAAACTGATGAGCAGCAACTGCGATCCCAAAGCCATGTTGTTTCACGAGGCAGGCCACGTTCCCAGCAGGACTCGGCACATTTGCTTGGTCAGGGTGTCGCTGGCTGTCCCCTGCCAGCTGGGAGGGCACGCCAGCTCTGTTTGCCTGCAGAGAGCACTGCTCACAGTCTGGCACCACATGGCCAACTTCACAGGCTTTACCCCGACGCTTAAAAACTCTCTTCTTGTGAGGTCAAATTTAGGGCTGTGATCCACACTCAGACCAAGGCACTTCCTCAAGAAATTCTGGAAGGAATTCTTTGCATTGTTATGCAAAGTGTACTTTTAAAAATAATGAAAGAGATGTAAAGATATTTCTGCTCCATTATGACAGAGTAAAAACATACAGTGCAAACTGGGGGAGACAAACGGAAGACAAAACCCGACATGCATCTCATACTTACGGAGAAGCTTAGAAAACTTTTAAATAAAGGAGAAAAATGACACAACAGCTCAACATTCCTAGCTGTATAATGAAGTTAATACCTGCACAATGATAAACATCGCAGCATAACAAACTTAAAAGGGCAAAGAAAGTCAAACATCTCTACAGAGAATCACAATCTCCCTAAATACACAGATTTTGAACTACCACATAGCCAGCTCACACTTGAAGCACAATTACTTAGCCTGAAATCTGGAGGGGGTTTTTGGATCGGAAAAAAATTATATTTGCGTATGTATTGTGAGGTATATAGGCAGCATGGCACTCCATGTCAGATACACCCTGTCTGTGCAGAACTCCCACAAAGCCATTTCTTCTCTTCACCCTTATGCTTAGGTGTAACAGCCCAAGGAAGAGCTTGCACGTATGTATAACTTCTTGGCAAATTAACCACGTACCAAAGCAATAACAACCTTCCATGGATTCTCAAAAGGAGCTAATTTTTAAAGTTTTTAATGCAAAAGTTAATGTAGTAAAACTCCCAAGTCAGATACATCAAACTTAGATTCTACAAAACCTAACTCAGTTGCCTGGTCCCACAGAGGAAATCAGGAGTGCGTAGAGGTACCTCAGATTCACTGCCTCAAGACAGTGAGTGTCAGCAGTAACCCCCATTCCCCAAGCAAATCCCCCCAAGTACCTCACACAGACCAGGTGCCAAATGCAGTGCTCCAAGCAGACACTTTCAGACAACCAGGGTTTAGAGCCCAGAAGCGTCGTCCTCTAAGGGTGAGATGTCTCCAACTATTCTTTCAAAGGACACACAAAGCCTCTCAATTTCTTTCTCATGAGACACAGAGGACAAAACTCTGTGTCCTCTGTGCACATCCTGCCATACCTGAGTACGTCCTTAAGATATGAGAGTCCTGTGTTCAATGCTCTCTGTTAAAGCCTCCAAGACTTATGGAGAACACTCCATCCACCAGCTGAGTCTGGATCGGAGCACCTTTCTCCTCTTTAATCTGTGTCTCTGTGCACTTTTATACACCAAGCAAGAGATAAAGCTGGAGACCACTGGCACCAGTAGCCTACCAGTTTGGATGCCCAACTGGAAGGGGCAGGCAGCAGAGGAGTCGGCG
This sequence comes from Pygoscelis adeliae, assembly GCF_000699105.1. NCBI lineage: Eukaryota > Metazoa > Chordata > Aves > Sphenisciformes > Spheniscidae > Pygoscelis > Pygoscelis adeliae. Next base: position 2,022,039 of record NW_008824940.1, read on the forward strand.
CTCGGCTTTCAATTGCTGGTTCCCAGAATCATTTCTTACCTTGTGGTCATCATTTGAACAAAGTGCCTGCTTCCAGTTTTGTGCTAGAGCCTTCTGGGTATGCTCTCATAATGATACTTCACTAGCACTTTACACTGATCAGCACTATCACTGGAGGGAGAAGTCCCACCTGTGCCGTTATTCCACCCCTTCCCACACATCACTAGCAATAGATCCCACAAGACCACAGTGATCCAGACTGGAGGAGAAAAACTCCCAAACTTTTGAAATTTGGGGGCGTGGGAGAGAAAAAAAAAAACAAACCAGAAAAATGGTGCCCCCCACTCCCCCATTGGTGCAAAGGAGGGAGGAGCACAGGGACAGACAAAAATTGTCTGGGGAAAGACACTGCAGAATTGCTACTCCTCTTTGACAGCCTGCAGTGGGTGAGCAAGCCTCAGAAAATAGATTGTACTTCCACGGCAATTCAAATTGCCCTAAATCTGCCCTGCTGTGATCCTACCCTTCCTTGCAGCAGCCGTAGCATTTGTGCTTTTTTGGGGGTGGAGCAGACGAAGAAGGAAGTAAGAGGGACGGCTGCTGGGTTAGTTGTCTACCAGTTTAGCTCCCTGAACTAGCTCACTCTGGGACTGTTTACCCACCAGCGTTGGTGTCACGTGGGAGTGGGAAGGGGGGGTTGGTAGTGCCAATTTGTACCTGATCAAACAGCTCCAGAGGAGCTGAAGCTGGAGACAGCTGCCAACACTCCAGGTCTGACTCAGGAGAAAGGCGGAAAGGCATCACGTCTTTCAGGCCAGGGCAGAATTAGGCCCACACCTGGAGAAATGTATTGCCTAAAAAAAAGCTTCCTGCTTCATGCTAGTATCTCCAGGATTAGGGGGTATCTAAGAGATTAATTTGGCAAATCCAGCTGTATGCTTAAGATGCCGAAATTCTGCAACAAAGCCCTCACTGTTCCTAATCCTTTGTTTCTAAACACGAAACAAAAATAAAAAAAATTAAAAATTACGCAAACTATATATATGGTTCAGTAACAAAATAACCCAGACTAAAAAGCCTAAAGGCTTCCCTGGCTCTTATAATTTTAGTGGAAATGGCTATTCCAGAACAGTATTTTTCAACACCAACAACTCACCCAAAAACAAATTAGTAATCTTGTTCTGGAATAAAATAATACACAGCAGCTTATACTGAAATATTCCAGAAGAGCTATTCTAGACTTCTTCTTGTAATTGCTGAAAACAGTAAAGCCCTGAAGGCTGAAGAGAAGACAGAAAATTAAATAATAATTAAAAAAAAATCTCACTACAAAATTTTGCAATATAAAGTAAAGTAGTAGATAAGGACTAACCTTTTTTCCAGGTTTTAAACTTTTTTTCCTTGTTTTAAGATTTTCAGTATGAGAGGTGCTTTTTGTCAGGGGAATATTTTTAGGAGACCTGCCCTTCTTGGGAACTGCAGACTGTCCAGGGGGTTTGCCCCGACCTGGTTTCCTGCCCCGCTGCGCTGGTACTGGAGCAGATTTCTGTGGAGACTGCATTGAACGCCGGGTCACTTTGGAAGGGGAAGATTGGATTTTTGCACTGCTCTTTGTAATGGAAACTGAGGAAAAAAAAACAAAAGGGAAGGGGGGGAAAACCTCAAAATGAACGATGGAAAGCAACTTTTCTAACAAAGGCTTAAAAAAAATAAAAATGTAGTGCACAATTCACATTGTAATATAAATATATTTGGATATTTTGAACTTAAGTGGTTGGCATGAAACTGTGTAACTTCATTAAAGCCAAAGAGAGAACTCTTTATACCCATTTTTTTAGAGGGACTTTCCTAAGAGAAAAACATTCAAATTAAAAAAAAAAAATTAATCCACTCACCTTATAAATGCTTCCCATAATTTAATTACGATAGGATATTTTTAAAGTGCCATTCATCAAGAAGGCCTTCAAAACACTTAACAAATTATGCAGCCCATAATACATATGTTCTCCTCTAAGTGCAGTTTCCACAATTACAAGACGTGCCAACTACTTCTAGGGAGCTACAAACAAATTTTGAGCAGCAAAGAAAATCATCCTACTGAAGAGGAGAAACTGATGACAGACAACTGCTCATTAATGATACTTTGCCTGAGATGCCAGTTTAGAAAGTTAAGTTCACATAACTATACCCAGATTTTTCTACCTGAAGCCATCCACACTTAAAATTTTATTTGGAAGAAGGACTTCCAAAAATGAAAAACAAAGTATCATTTTTATTCATTCTTAACACTGAATTGGTTTTCTGTTGAATCTCCCATCCTGATACAAAATTGGTCCAACATCTATATGCGGTGACTGTGCTATAATCTGGTGTGAAGCTGCAAGATGTAATCAGATTTCACTGACCAGAACTTCCTAGTTAGCAATCTCTTCCACCCAACTCACTCTTCTCTGAAGTAATAATGATGGTTTTATTTTAACAACTCCCTTCGCAATGGACAGATTAAAACACCAGAAGGATGCCAAACAGAACCTACGGATAAGGACATATACTCAATGAAAAGATGTACCGCACCATGCTACAGCAGCACCTGCGGCCAACAAAAAGCAATTACTAAGTCCAAAAGTCCAACAAATAGTCTATTTTGTTGGCCTGATTGCTGGCAGGCAGACAGATGCATAAGTTGCAGAAGAGGTAAGTAGAAGATAAAAATGGGAGATTTTGTGACATCAAACCACCCTTGTTGCGAGAGGTGTGGGCAAGGCACACACAACATATTTGAAGTCATTTGAAGCCTTTACTCTAAAATTAGATGGCTTTCTAGTATCGCACTGCCCCTACGACAGCCTTTCGCATCTTGCTGATGATGAAGCTCCCGTGATTCACCCTAACCTTAAACACTACGAACTTAATGTGACACAACCTAGAAGTATTGCAAGTTACAGTTCAAGCGGGCTTTGACTGTGTCAGTCACCAGTGCCTGATCCAAAGTGCTACTGCAGGCTGCAAGTGGAGCATAGGGGGCTGCTAGTAGTTAATTTCCTGGATTTTTGTGAATTTGGAATATTTCTTCTCCTAAAATAGTAGTATGTTGAGGCTTTCTGGTAAGCAAGTAAAACAAAATAAAACTCAAAGATACATTTGAAATGAGATCTTGAAGAAAAGAACATAGTTAAAGATTGAGCAACAGTTTTAATGCCTAGCTTTATGACTGATATTCACCTTAACAGTCCAGCACCTAGCTTTACAACTGTTACTTTAACTCTGAATTTTTATTCAGGAGTTAACTGTTATTAAGTATTTGCAATAGAAAATGTCACAGTAAGATGAAATACACACTGCAAACAGACTTCTTATAAAATACAAGTACTACTGACACACATTTTTAAAGCTGCAGGAGCATTTACATACATTGCTATTTGTCTGATTTGGTTACTAATCTAATATTCCTAAATAGCAGTTCAGAAGAAATCTCTTCATTATGGCTGGTTGCAATCCTAATACATCAAATACAGACATGATATCCCTAGGTATCTGAGAAGGACCACCTTCTGGATGTGCAAAGTGATCACTTTCCTTTTATTTATGTATGCCAAAACTTATTTTCATACGCAATGACAGCTTAAAATAAGATGAACAGAATTTTAACCAAATGCTGGCATAGCATTACTCTTACGTCTCTGAATTGCTGAATGACAACTCACGTTAAGCTGTATGTCTGGAAAGCAAAACAGTATCAACTGATGCTGTACAATACAGTACTACATATTGCATCCTGTATTATGCTTACACCAACATAAAACGCAGCTATTTTTATTTATTTGTGCCACACAACTATGCGTTTAACAAAACAATCATGACCTCGTAAAGAAATGTTGTTTCATAAATTCTTTGTGCCTCTGCCTACGCTGAAATCTAGCAAATGTATATCTATTCTCGCACAGTGAAGACACAGCTAAGGTTAAATACACAGCTAATTGCAACGTCAACAGGTTCTAGGAGCACAGGTATGAGTTTTGGGACACTGTGCAATCCCTACTCCCTTCTAGAAGGACATTTACCGGACAAAGAGTAACAATGCAAACAGCTCCAACCACTTCAGGCTGCCCTCTTGAACCACACACATCAAGAACCCTTATCTCAGCATCTTCCTACCTGCATACGCCAGAGGACCAAATATTAGCAGCATTAACCGTTAAGGGGGGGGGTCAGGTCCCATTTAGTGTTTTTCCTTCTGCCTAGGGCTGAAGCTCCTTTTTTCAATAGGCAGGACTGCAACAAAGCCCATGCTGCCTGGGCAGCCTCCCGGAGATAGCAGCAAATGAGGAGGCTGCTATTTGCATTTGTTGATTTAAGAGAGGATGGGGGGAGCGCAAGGGAGTGGGAGACTGCTAAAGTAATTCCCATATTGTCTGCAGGCTGTATTGACAGTGATCATCAGTCACCTGCTCATACTTCCTTCACCCCGGCCTTCAGAGGGAGACCAAAGGTTACGCTGGGTCACAGGATCTGGAGGGAAATGAAAAGACTTGCAAAATCGAGCTGCCAACCCACTGCATCCGTAGACAGAGTTATCCCCACCAGGCCACATGTTCCAAAAACTAGGACGTTTTAATAGTCTCATGAGAACTTGTTAAAATATAACGATGAAGAGAATAGAGAGGAAAAATGCCAAGCTCTGCTTGCAATTACTGCAGTATTTAGCTGGGATATTTACAACCAAAAAAGCACATTTGCCTTTTCAGGATGCTGCTTTGCATCACAAAGGCCTTCTCATTTGCACAAACAAAATCAAGCATTTGTGTCATGTTGCTCTTCTACACAAATATCTACTGCTCCAGTTTCAGGAGTGGGATGCATTGCATGGCATTCTTTCCCAAGTCTCTTATTTACACCCAAAAACTGTACCGGCGTCCTCAATAACTGAAGAGCGCTACATAAACACCATAGTAATGTTAAGAAGTAAACTGTGTTTTCAAAGTTCACAGAGCTCTAGTTATACTGTCATGTTAGTGAGGGCTCTAGGTGACTACCTTCCTGCCACACACAGTTTTCATACTTTCAATTACTGCTCGTTCAAAACATTCTCTTTTTTCCCAAACTGTTCTGTGAGAATCCCAACACCTATAAACTTTGTATCCAATGTATGTAAGAGAAACCTCAAATCCAGTATCTCGGAACTCACAGCCTAAAGATGCATTGCCACAACTCAGTCCTCGTTCGCACAAGCAGATCCACTGAGTCAACTGAGCTCATTTGCATGAGAAGGACATGAAAGATCAGACTTTAGATGAGGGCCAAATTCTGCTTGTAGAAGCAGAAAAACCGCCCAGGCATATGCAGGACTGCAAAATTTGACCCCGGAATGTTATCCCCAAGACCTCTTGCCAGAATAAGTCAAGATATTTAATACAACTGTGAAATCTGAAGCTACTAAAACCTCCAGCGCTTGGGAAGGGGATGGGACAGATGACAGCTCAGAAGCCTGAATTCTCATGCAATTCTAATTAGTAAAATTCCCTCAAATAATCCACAGTGACGGTTTCACTCCATGTTTTTATGGAAAGCGAGGGGAAAAAAGGTTCAGATTTGTAATATTTAAACATTAGAAATCTACCATTCAGTTAGTGTCACAGAGCAGCAATTACAAGACAAGACTTTAAAAAGCATATGAAAATAAAAAACACAAAGCAAGGTAGGGACCCATTTTGCCGTACATTCTGTGAACACAGCATTGCTACCTTAGGTGAAGGTGCCAATTAGGACAGTAAAAACAGTAATTCAGTGTTTAAACCAGCACTTATTTCAAGACAGAAACGATTCTATTTGTACTGGAGTATTGTTCCTATGCCTCCACTGAGACACAAGCTGAATGTTCTTCTGAGAATATAAAAACCTGGCCCTTCTCTCATCTACAGATAAAAAAAATGAGGTGAAGAGATTTAGCAACTTACCCTAAATCCATGTGAGCATTCCACAGCAGAAGTAATGGAAACATACCTCCTGAGTTCTAGCCCGGGATTTTAACTATAAAATTAACCTTCTTTAATACAGTAAGTTATTATCATGATAGTTTTGACAACTGGCAAAGGAGGTGGAAAAGATTAGCAATTTTTCAAAACAGCTTACTGCCAAGGATTATAAAAATTTATATCCTTAGTCTCAACTGAACAAGAGAGCCATACAAAAGCATAAGTATCTGTAATACATGCCACCTCTTTCTGTCTGTGTTTGGATTACTTCTGGTTAAGAGGTAGCTGTGAGATACTAATTAATACGTTGCTATGATAAAAAAATCAGTTATAAGTCATCATTCTGCTATCTAAAAAGCAACACCACACTTGGAAACTTCAACATCCACCTTGGCAAGACATGGACATTATGGCTTGCAATTTTCTTATTTCTAGATTTTAGTTTCTGCTACCAGTATAACAAAAGAAGAGAGGAGAAAAAAAAAAGCCTCTTGCTATCTTCTGTGAAAAATCCTAGCCTTCCTTTCACAGCCCTGAAAGGTGAAACGGAGGGCTCCAAGCAACGTAAGACAAAACCGGGGGAAAGGAAAGCATTTCTTTCCTAGTGACTTCCCCAGGCAGCATTGTAGCACCTTCGGTCCCTCACCCCCACCCAAAGTCTCCCACATTTTCAAGAGCTAGGCAAGCCAGCACCTACAGAACAGACTGTGAAAATACTAATTAATCTCCATCAAAACCCACTGCTAACCAAACTAACACGCATCACTTCCAAAAGTGGTGGTGGGGGTAGAAGCAAACCAAAAGAAAGACTCCTGGAAAGATCTCTCCAGTTAATCTCCAGAAATCAAGAACTGTGAAAAGCCAGCTTCTAGTCTCACCCTTCAACAAAGCATTGCCATTGCAACCACACTAGCAAAAAAACCCCAACACACCAAACAAAAAACAACTGCATTTTGTTAGTGAGCTGAGAAAGAAGAGAGCAAGTAACTACCCTATCAAAGGGTAGTAGTACTATCAAAGTAGCACAAACTTGAGTTACCTGAAGGCAGTTTAGGTGTGGTGATGATGAATCTGTCAATAAGCCTGGCAAAGCCTAGCTCTACACATAGGGTAAGCGTTTTAACATCCTGATTCTTCACCCCATCATTAACGATTCTGCCCAGGTTTTGCCATTATTTTTCCCCAAATAGCATCAGCAGGATGAAAGGTGGGCCCAAAATGAAACAATAAAGTGCAACAAGCTTCAGGGGAAGAAAAAAGAAGAGCAGAGTGTGGTTAGTGCAATGCCACAATTTGTTTTGTCTCAATAGCTGAATGACAGCACTGATATTCTTAACATAGCTCATATGTACTAACACAGATTTGGAAAAAAATCCACTCAATCCCATCCACTAGTTGGGCAACACAACCACCGCTGACATTAGTATCCACAAGACCTGAACAAGAGCAAATAAGAAAATATATTTTCCATGTAACAGTCAAAAATACATGTGCTGGAGTACTTATAATTTAAAAGAAAATTACAACTACCTTATAAATAAACATGGTAAGATGGTGAGGAAACCAGACTTACAGTAAGGTCACAGCTTTGGGAAAGGCAAAACCTTTATTTTTTCTTAAGTGATTACTGCCCTGTAGCAGCACCATCCAGGCCTTGCTGCAAGATGCCAAGAAACATTAATACCGAATAAAAAAAGCTTAACATGTGAGAGAATGTGGCAAATCAGATTTTAGCCTGAAGCACTGAGAAGTTTTCCATGTACAATTCTGAAGACAGCATAAATCTGCTCACTGTATGTGCCTCATTTAACTACTGTGACCTGCTCATGAAAAGAAGCTGGCTGCACTGATAGAAAAATGAAACCTCCAGCAGTATGAAATTGTACCATTTCAGCATTTGGTTTTTTTCTTTAATGAAACTTAAGAATTACCATGCTTATCTGATTTTTTTTGGCTACATTAAACAACGCAGTCTTTTCACAGATCTAACTGTAGCTCTGTCTAAAGTTTCAACGCTTCTTTTGTTTCATGTGCAAACATATAGAGTAGTACTGAAGTTTATATTGATGTTGCACATTTGTGTACAACTCAGCTGAAAATATAGCACAGCTATTTTGACATAATTTCATTATCAATAACAGAGAAGTGCATCTCCAGTAGCTAGCTTGGAAAAACCTGCACAAAGTAAGCATTGAGAACACGGCTGAAAATTAAATAAAACTAAATTAAGAAATCATAAAACAGACAAATAAGATACTTTTTAATCTCTGCTTGAGCCTGTACTACTCTTATTGCTGTGGATAGTTTTTGAAGGAGGCCTTTAACATCACAGGCTGATTAGTGTAATGAAAGAAGATTGCTCTCGCTGACCATAAATGCAGGGGAAAGGGGAAAGGGGAAAGGGGAAAAAAAAAAGGGGAAAGGGGAAAGGGGAAAGGGGAAAGGGCTACAGTGTATCACTGTTTTTATTTAGATTACTACATCATCTTCCTTTGGTCGCCCAAATTCTCTCCTGTACAGCGCAGAGAGCAGTTCCTCCTTCATGAGTTCTTGCATCACCTTTATCCGTCAAAGATGCAGCTTCCTAAGACTGTGGGGATCAGGGATATGTAGAAACTGATCCCTCTCCAGATGCTGTTCACATCTAAATGATAGATACTACTTTATACTGAAATCAATCTTTGCAGGTGAAACTACTTATTTCCCACATGGCTTGTCCCCAGTTGTTCTTTTGTTTTCTCTCTTATGGAAAAGGTTTTACTTCTATTATAAATAAAAAGGTGGGTTGCCTAAGTAACTGCCATTTACATGTAACGACTAAACAGTAAAATGAATTTATATAGAAACAGCAAACAGAAACCACTCTGACAATCTCCACTCACCTGCCGTCTATTTCAATCATAAGCCTCAGATACAACTAGCTACAATGCAATACAAGAATATTCTTAGGCATAGTAACAGCTTTCTATTACCCAACTGAGTAAAATAAAAAAATTACAATATGCGGTGGTTAAATAGAAAAGCATAATGTTTCGCCTAGAAAAAGAGTTAATAGAAAAACATCCAAAAGATATCAAACTTAAAAAGCCTTTTTAGGCTTTTTACTGAAGCAGAAGTTATATGGACCCAACAGATGATCAAATCTCAGAATGAGCAAATGCGGAAGATAATACTAAAGCAACAAGACTGAATGGTTTTTTGCATTCATACTCACTCCAAGGAAGCTCATCACATCAGTTCCCATATCAGAACCCCTCTTCACAGGGACTTGAAACAAGTTCCCTGACATGAAGTACCAGTAGTAGAGGTCAGGAAACAGAGACAAAACAAGCAGTAGAGAGTTGGCAGGACACACAGCACTTAGGATTTTTAAGGAAACGAAAAGATGAAATGTCCAACCTACTGATGGTGCTGTGCAAGTTTGTCCTTAAAACTGCCTCAAGTTCAGAGACTTAAAAAGGTGGTTAATGCAATGTCAACACTCCACTAGCCAGCAAGGTATGGAGAGGACACCTGATGCTTGTACTGGCCAAGTTGCTAAAAACTCTTGTACAGAACAGAGGTAGTGAACCCAAAGATAAATACGATGCGTTGTGGGAGAACCAATCATAGCTTTTGTAGAGAAAAGTCACATCTCACAAATCTACTATTAATTTTTTTTTTTTTAAAAGGGTCAATAAGCAAGCAGACAATGGAAAGTCAATTGATGTAGTCTGTGGATTTGCACTTGACAAGATCTCACACCACAGCCTCTTAAAAAAATCCTTAGCTGGCAACAGATACAAGGAAAGATCCTCATGATCCTTCTCAAGATTTTCTTGGAAAATACCAAACAATGGCCAGGAATAAGCAGACACGTTTCCACAGTCGAGAGAGGACTCTAGGGAAATCCTGATGAGATCTCTCCTTGGGCTTGTGCCATTCGATTCTTATATGATCTAGGACAAGAGTAAAGCATGAGATGGCAACAACTGCTGAACAATTATTTGAGTCAGTAAAGATGTATAAAAAGATCTTGTAAAGCTGAGCAGTTGCTCAGCAGAGGAAGTAACAGATGAAATTCAATGTCAAGCAATTAAAAATAATCCAGCTTCTGTGATCAATGATGGGCTATCAGCTGATGTATACAAAAATGATGCCTTAGAATTAAAATAAATATTTCTATGACAGTATTAGTTCATTGCTCAGTAGTAGTCCAAAAATCCCAAATACCAATTCATGACTAATTACAGAAGGAACAGAAAACAAAACAGAAACCACCCCTATGCCACTAAGCTTAAATAGCTTGTACACTTCTGGTTCCAGTGGCTCAAAAATGCCATAGCTGAAATGGAAACAGTACGGAAGAACAAGGGTGATCAGAGGAATTAAACTGATCCCGTAACAGTGAAAAACGAAACAGAACAGGATTTTACAAGTTTGGAATACAGATAGTTGAGGGAAGCTAGAATATAGGTCTACAGAATCATGATGGATATGAAGAAGGCAATTAGGGAATGACTATTTACTGTCTCTTCCTGGACAAGTACTGGAAGTACAAGAAGCTATTTCAGTACAAGAACACGAGGACAACAAATGAAACTACCAGCAAGAAAAAGAATATTTCCTTTTCCACAGGACATATACTTAAGTACAGAACTCCTTACTACAGGATGTTGTAGGTGCTAAAAGTTCAGATGGCTCCAAAATATAACTGAACAAAATAGATCAAGCTCCTCCAGGAGCTTAACAGGAGTAGTTATTCTCAGCATAAAAGCATTATTCTAGGCTTGGGAGGTGCTGGGTTGTAGACGGCCAGATATTAGGGATACTTCTGCAAATTTCTCTCCTATGTGCTTATGTTTTTCTTCAGACATCTGCTTTCAGCCACCGCTGGAGAAAGCCTGCTAGAGCAGATGGTCCTTCAGATTGATCCAGCATAGACATTATCATGCCAACTTTCTTCACCAGCTATAGTTCACAACGACATTCCCGAGTAACAAGTTATCTCTAAAAGCATGTAGGTGACCAAGAGACACAGAGAAAACAATCTACTGCATCCTTAAAATATTAACCTTGGGCCAGCAGGCCAAGCCAACATCAAGCACTGTTGTCAAACCATATATAACAAATTACTACTATCAGAGATATTTCTAAGGAAACAAACTATAGTATTAGCTAAGCACAGCTTCTGCTAGTATAAGTATTGAATGCTACATTTCATACCACTGTACGCAGTCCCTGACACCGAGCCAGGTCCACTTAAGTCACATTTTCTGATAAGGACCAAAGACAAAACATCAACACGAAGATTAAGGCCTGAATGCTAAAAACAGTTGGTCCAAAACAACTTTTCACCTACCTTCTCCATTTTGTCTTCTATTAACTGCGTCTCAGTTCCTGAGCTTATCTGTCTAAAACCAATGCAAGTTACAGAAGATATGGCTATAAAGACTAAATATACCACGTAATCTGGTCTGAATAAATTCACCCATATCTAAGAAGCCTGTGTTTAAACTGTTCTTAAAAACCTCCCATGACAGAGGCCCTACATTCTCTCTGGGTGTCCTAAATGGCTAAGACAGTAAACAGCTGAAATAAAATTTTCCCTAATTTTCATATTGTCTCCCTTACTGCATTTCATCTCCCTTTCAAAAGGCTAAATTAGACCCCAAAACGTAAGTCTCGTGGCAGGAAATTGTTGTCCCAGCTATGGATGAAATCTAAAGCATCCTTTATTGCTTTCATACTTAGATTGCAGGATATTGGTTTGTTTACTCACTAAAATCTAAGGGTTTTTTTCAGTCCTTTAACTAATGATTTAACACATTTAAAAGCTTTCAGGAAAGGCAGTTACAAAAAAAAAAAAAATCAAGAATACTTCTCATTATATTCACTCTGAAATCTAAGCCACACACAGTCAATTATTTTCACTTTCTATTGCGGTAATTCAAAGCAGAAGTACTAAACTAACCTGCAGGAAAATAGGCCAGGCCAGAATACTACTATAATATTCCAAGTGAATCACTACAATATAGTATCTGTCATACTTTCTTCCTTAACAGGAGTAGTCAATGTTAATGTGACTTAACGAAGAATCCTGACAACATTATCATGTTTCTGAATTGAAACGACTTGATTACACTCTCCTTGAAGCTATTATTTACATCTTAATAAGGGACTATCACTACAGTTCTTTAATGGCTCAAAAGTGATCAAATAACAGTGAAAAACATAACCTGAGAGCAAAAAATATTTCATCTAGCTATGTAAATTTGACAAGTGCATATAACGTGCACAAACAGCACATAAAAAATAAGCACATGAACAAAATTGAAAGAACAAATTCTTTATGCTCAGAACAGGGAAAAGAGGAGCACATACAATTTTAATAAAACTGCAATTAACTTCGGGCTCACTTTTAGAATTAAAAGTAATGAAATCCCCAGCCTGCACCTCTCTGCTCTCAGTTTCTATCACGTCCAAAATTCTCAGTTTTGACTACCAGTCTGTAAGAACCTTGCTTCAGGTTTTATTAATGCCCAAAGTGTTATTGTTCTTCATAACAAAGCAATAGAATCCATAAAAATACCTCGGGGTAGGTATTTCAAGCCTTCAGCAAATTTGAACATACTCAAGACTTTTGTTTGTTTTATTACCTGAACAACTGGAATACGTAATCAACTTTACTAGCTAATTGTTAAACAATTCTTTGATCTCTATCAAGCACTCATCAGGCAAGAAAAATTCTGTACATATTATCGCAAAATATTGCTGGTTTTCCAGCAGTGACACTGGAGTAGACTAAACAATTTAATAATACTTCTTTCCAGAAGATGCAATTGGACTCGGCAATCTAAATTGTCACAAAAATATCTTCTAAAAATTTTACGCCGCTGATTTACAGAGTCCCTTTTGTATAAAGCCATTTTATTTCACCACAATTAACATAATTAACATAACAACACATCTCATTCATGATTTCTCAAGACAAGGTCAACCTTCTGAGGAAGCCGAGAAAGACAGTTTACAGATTGGGAGCACAGAAACATTAAGACTGAGGTCAGCTTGGTACCTATTAGATGACTTCTCCCTGCCTTCTCACTGCAGGTTTGTACTGGCAGATCATCCTGGATCCGCCAGTACAGCTACACACACAGTTGCTCCCTTGCTGAAATCCGCCAAAACGGACTAAGCTAGATTACAGGTACTATAACCACTGGCAGTAACTGCAGACAGTAACTACAGACAGGCAGGTAAGGGCAAGGATGCAGAGGTACTCTTAACTGATTTCAGTTAGATTTTCCATATGGTTCTTGACCTGCTGGAAAAAGACTGAGAAAAACAATGGGGATGGAGAGGGCAGGAAACATGACCGATTTCTTGCCTTCTTGCTTCTGTTCCTTTGGTACTTCCAGAGAGAGTTCTGTGATACCGGTCTACTCATTCCTTACTCACCTAACGCCAGCTCTGAAAATGCTCACCATGAGAACAAATGATTCTGGTCAACAACATTAAAGTAATTAATTAAAATGTAGTTCCCCTCTTCAAAAAACTCTCTTCCTGTCAAATTTGAAGGGAGTGAGGATAGAAGAGCCCAAACGGTTTGACAGAAAAGCCTTACGCTACAGAAACATGACAAGAGGTCCCCAGAGTAGCAGAGGGATTACATTCAGGGATATCCCTCTTTATTCCATTTCCCTTCTTTCTAAGGTAGATAGCTGTACGTATAAAGCACAGTGGCCATTAGTTAAAGGCACTCTGTAATGCTATGTACAAACATCCTTAAAGGCATGAGGATGATAAAGCATTCAGAATAGGCAGCTTCAAGACAGAATTTTGTACGTATGAAAGAAGAAACACTCGATATATAGTTTAAACCTTCAATCATCACAGAAGCAAAGACTACTTTCTTAGCTCAATCTAAAGTGCTGCTGCAGCCAATATATTAGTATCATTAAAGAGGAGCATTTAACTATCTATAATACAAACAGCAAGTCTAGTTTAAGTCCAAGATTCTTCACAAGCACACAAAAATTAAAGATTATCAAAAGCCCTCCTAACAGTATTGAATAAAACATGTTCCCAGAGTTACTATGAACAGACAAAAATTGTTTCCTAGAAACTATCCTATTAGCTTTAAACTACATAAAGAAAATTTAACATTTCATCCTCATCAGCTACTCACAAATCAAATCTTCAGTCTTATCTGCATACAGCCAGCTGGTTTTTAAAATTCTGCTGTAATTGAAGGGAAAAATAATTAAGCAATATTATTAGTCATCTTACCATTGTTCCCTGGTGGTTGTAATGCATCTCCTGTCAAGCTACACCATCCGACTGGGAAAATATCTCGAGAATCACATCTGCACCAATAGTCAAATGCTCCTCTCCAGCCATCAAATGTAACAAAAACTTCGTCTCCTTTAACATCTCCAATGGTTGCTGGGCAAATCAAGTATGGGTTCTTTCTATCTATAGCTTCAAGTTTCATTCCAACTTTAAAGCAGTTTGGCACGGGTTTTGGTGGTTCCTACAAAAGTAAGAGTGGTAGAATATTTGTATTTCTATGGCCTCTTAAAAAATAAAAAAAAAAAAAAAAGAAAAGCCTTTATTTTTCTTCAAATCCTTACTTCTTACACTCACTACTCAAAAGGTTATAGCAGACATTCAAGGAAACTTACTCATATTTCAAATTTGCTTTTGCTCTTCTGTATTACAAAAAAATCGAGATTCTGTTCCCACAGACACAGCTGGGATAATTAGCAAAGTTCTCCATGACAGAAAGACCCTGTTAAAAGTATTTACATCAGCAATAGGTTGCACCCAATACATTATGTCTGGGCAGCAAGACAGCAAAGACACTAAAATGAAATTATTACATGCTAATAAAGAGGAGGAGGTTTGCAGGGAATGGATATTTCTGGGGACTGATAACTGTCTGGTAAAAGCTTCACCTCCCAATTAATCCATGAAAAATTCATTAGCATTGGACATTATTTATAGGCCTCTGTTAACTCAGTTGGCCTTAGACCAATTCCAAGTGGACAAAAGAAAAACAAAAATCAAGTCAATGTTACCAGCATAAGCGTACCCCCTCAGCAGGAGTTGTGACCCCATCGAACCTGAATTACCACCTCAGCCTCAGGAACCTCATTATCCAAAAGCCGTTTGGGATGTGCTGGTAGGCCAGCACAGGGAAGTGTGGCTCATCACACCTCAGAAAATCTATATAATCTTATATTAAAAAATTATATAATTATATAAAGTGAACACGCAAGCAATGCGATTGCAGGTCTGAACCCAACTCTTGGATTTGCTGACATACTTGTCGATGTCACTCTCAGTATCAAAAATGAAGGCACTCAATGCGACAGCAGGGTTTTACACATCGACAAAAAGTTGAACCAAATCATTTTAATATTGTTGTTTTTATATAATTTTTCATGTTTCACAGTAACACTCAAGAGTCATGTTTAAAAAACTGAACAGCTTTTTCTGTCATTTTCAACTACTTTCTCACTACATTTTAAATTAATAGGGGCCCAATGAAAACGTTCAGCAAAACCTTTCCAAGCACCACTGTATTCCAATGGCTCTTATTACCCATTAATTTTTTTTTTCCACTCTTGTGCACAATCACATGAGTACGGTGCTGTTAAGAAATGCCATATGCACTGTATCTCAAATCCACGAGACACAAAAAATGAGCTAACACAATTTTTCTAAATAACACACCATACTTCAAAGTCTTAACTCAGGAAAAGAGATGCCCATCTCAACGGACTAGAAGCAGACTAGAAGCTTCCTGTCTAGCTTTGTAGCTTGCCAATCCAGTTCAAAGTAATTTTAAATAACAGTCTTGCCTTCCCGTGCTGCAGACAACAGGGTAATATCTTGGCATCCTCATTAAAAAAAATGTAACCATGGACCACTTGTTAGAAAGTTGTTTACTAGCAGTCCCTCTCTTATTACCTTTTTAAAGAATGCTGCGGGTGCCATTTCAGCTCCATTGAGAGTTCTTAAGAGAAACATTGGCCAAGACGATGCATTCATCTGGAACCCTGAGTAACAAACAAACAAATAGCCCTACTTTCAGTTTGCAAAATAAAACAGGAGGAGAAGGATATAAAGTCTATTTTACTAATGCCTCATTCCCTCTATTTTGGACTTGGCCAAAATAGAAGTAGCCAAGAAGGAACAAACAGGGTCGCTGTCGGTGCAGAAAGCTGTGCAATGCATTTCCATTCTGAGTGACTTGCCTGCAGAATCACTCATCATAATTTGTGATATTACAGATAAACATCTAGGACTTGCATGTCGTTAAGTTCTAGTATAGGAGACCATAAGGTTGTCCCACACAGTCCCTGGTCCAGGGGAACTTCCCCAGCACAAGCGCCTAGCTTACTTTTCAGCTCTCCTTTTTGCTCTCATTCTAAAACAACATCCTCCGCTCCAGCTTCTCTCATTTATTGAGGATACACAAGTGTCTCGAAAATAAAAAGGTAATTCTTTCACCAGACCACAGACAAAAAAAAAACACAAACCAAAAAAACCCAATCTGTTTCTTCTCCCTCCCCCATTAAAATAAATAAATAAATAGCCTTAAAAGCCAAAGAACGCGTAACAGGGAAGAACAAAAATACAATTATTTTAATAAATGAATGAATCACATTGGAAAACATAAACTGGAAGATGTTTCTACTTTAATATTCTTCATTAACAAGTAAATAAAAAGCACAAACAATAATCAAATTTGTTTAGATGAACTATCTTATTCAAGCAGAACAAAGGTTTGGCTTAAAACATTCTCATTCCAGATAATCTTCCCTCAGAATCAACTACTTTCCAGTTAAAAAATAAAACAAAACAAAAAAAAAAAAATCCTTTTGCTTTCTATGCCTTCCAAATGGATGTTTCAAAGTAATGAGTAAGATAACAGACATAGTGGACATTTTTTCTGCATCTTTAGCAGTTATATGTCTGGCACAGTTCTACAGAAAAACAGACATAATAGAGCAAATTGGAAATTTTTCCACAAAGCAAATAGTACCAGAATCTGCCAGGAACTGATGAGTTCCCTCATAACTGAGCCTCAACAATTCTCTTAAAAAAATGTAACTAGAAAGGTGGAACGTATCTGCAAGTCTTGATCAGTTAAATCATTAAGTCATCTAAAATCGGATTATATGCTATAATTGTTCTTTAACTAGTAGCTTTAAGCTATCTTCAGTTGAATAAACAGTTTTCAAGTTGGAACTAGCTATGCAACACCTAAATGAATACAAAGTTCATATTTGATAAACAGTGTCATAATTTGAGGACTGCTGAGCTGATTATCAGTCCTGGTTTGATACCAGAGTCTCTATACAACCTAAACACATGTGGTTACTGAAACAATATTCCTAACCAGCTAGCCCAGAAAAGACACATACCCAAGACAGAAGAACGACAACTAAACAACAGTTTCAATTAACTTCATTTGGCCTTTAAGTCGTCCTGGTAAAACCAGAGAAAATGTTATCCTCAGCGTAATTTGTTGAGAACATTAAGCTCTCAACAACAAAAAAGCTCATCTGTGAAAAACAGAGGCTGGAACAGGAACCCTTTGCTACATTAATCGCTTTTGCAAAACTCTTATGTAACATGCATAATTAAACCTATGTAAAAATCAGGTAGGAAGGACTATTTTAGCTAGTTATTACGATAGAAGCAGAACATTAATATCTAGAAGGTTCCCTACTACTCAGAAAAAAAAGAATAATCAGTTGCTTAAACGTCTAACAGGAGGTAATTATACACCCAGGAACAGGATGCTGTAAAACTGCCAAAAAGGCTTTTTCAAAAATTTATCTAGGTATGCCAGAACGTTTGATTGCTGGAATTCAGCCTATCTCTAGAAAAATCTAGGGCAGGAGGGACAAAATAATGGCACTCACATTCTTTTCTGAATAACCAGCAATTGTTCAGAGGGCAGGTAAACTTACATGCCTGGGTGCAGGGAAACAGCTGCCTGTTAGGTGCTGCACTACAAGCAGCCTGACCGAATAGGAGTAAGAAACAGTACCCGAAGAGAAGGCATCAACCTTTCTACTGACGATCGTGGAAAGTTTCTCTTCTTAACGGATCGACTGCCTCCATTATACATAACCAGAGTTGTTTTATTCATCAGACTGGTTTAGAAACACATTTTTAAAAGCACTATGCTCCTGAACTGAAGCCATATATTTAACACTGTACATATGTGTAGCTGAAGGAATAGGTATACTCTTTATTACAACCCTCTTTCATACTGTTATCACTGCATTCATTCTACAAGGTTATACCAAGAACTTCAGAGAGGTTAAACTGAGTAACTTCTCAAAAAAAAAAATTTTACTTTTCCCCCAGGTGTCAAGAATTTCCAGTGTTTTCATTCAAAACCTCTATATATCCACACGAAAGAAGGAAAAAAGCCCTTCTGGGCTCAAACTGTATCTATCTATCCCAAATAATATTTTTGCAGACTGGCACCCTGGTTGCATTGCTTTTCTTGTGTTTCTAAAGCAGCACAAAAATCACCCTTATAATCTATGTGAAGTGTCTTAATAGTTGTATCAACTGCTCCTGTGTCTGTTTGCCTCTCTACAAGCAAATCAAGTTTCATACTGTAGTGAAATGGTACTTTTCACTTCATCTTTCAAACAGAAGAACTGAAAGTTGTTAACAAATTGGGATGACAAGTTTTTTGAGAGGCTACTAAGAGAAAGCATACCTGTCTTCACTAAACCTCTGATGAGAAATCTGTAAGAGTTACTGATGACACCAAACCAGAAGTACATTTATGGGAAACCAGCAGTAACCAATTTCTGCTTACAGTTCATTTCTTATATTAAGAATGTTATTTCTTGCATCTTCTAGAAATTACAGAACATAAACAGGGTAACAGGAGAGGGGGTGTTGCTGTTGGGGGGGAGGGGGTAAGATAAACTTTCGTCATTATTTTTCCTCCTTTTTAAAAGCAGAACTTTTTTTCAGAACCATGTGAAAAATGTGTTTCTTCAAAGACTTCCACACCTAGAAGTTTAAGCTATAACAAATACGGTACAAGAATGCAAATCTAAATATATAGGTTAATCACAGCAAAGAAAAGGTGATATTATACTTTATTACCCCTAGTAGGTAGTCAAAGTTGCCTCTGACTATTCATCATGTAGCAAGGAATTCCTTTGTACAGTTCCCCATTTAATAAACTTCCTCAGTAAGACTAAGCCCAAGCACTATTTGTCAGTTTGGGGAGACACATAATGTTGTCACCCATATTGCTCATGGAAGGCAAAGAAATTCTGCATACTATTTCTAAGCATAGGAAAGCTATACCTTGTTCATGAGCATTCGTCACGCTCACAAACGAGTCACAACAAACTGATCAGACGTCCCCCATCATGTGCCAATTTGAGGACATGAGAATCGCATGCAATATAAGCTTGCAGTCTGCTAAAGCTCTGGAGTGCTATTTTTCCTACCTCAGAGCAGAGTGCTGCAATGCCACCGTTAACCCACCCTCACGCTGCCCTTCCCAGACCACAACCCATTTGCTCAGTGCCCGAGAAAACGTTCAGACTGTCCTGAACTGATGCACCTCCCGCAGCCCTGCTGGGCGTTTCACAGGTCGGTTAACAGCGAGCGCCTTCTAGAGGGCTGCTCTGATTTACTGAGGAGGAGAAAGGCAAGTCAGCTTTCCCCAGTTCTTACGAAGGTCTACTCAAAGGAGCACGCACAGCATCAAGCAAGAAAACGTTGTATCCATACACACTCGTAAAACAGCGTGTGTATGAGGGAACATTTATAGAATGTGCATATCACTGTTTCTCGTCATTAAGAAAGCTGTCAGGCACTCCCATTTAATATTAAGGGACTATTTAAAAAAAAAAAAAGCAGAACTCAAACTAATTATTCTGCTCATTCTTATGTCAAAGCAATCCAAAAAGAAGAAAAAGCCACAATTCACTTAGCCTGAATTAGTTTGCTTACCTCTTCTTCAATTAAATAATGGTTTGGTGAAATGTTAGTACCATCGAATTTGTCAAGACAAAAAGGTAAAATTGACTTCATTAAAGCAATACTCCACACACATTAGTTCAGAAGCTTTGTTTCTTACCAAGCGGAGGCTGGAGCATGCCCCCTTTCTTTTCGCAGGTCCCGATGGGCTGTATGTCTGAGGAATCCACAAGCCTCCAAAAGTCATTTTTGTTGTCACTTCCATCCAGCCGCAACCTTAGCCTGGCACCAGTGATTCCAATTACTGTAGCTATACAAACCGAGGTAACATTGCGAGGATCATGGGCTTCCAGTTTCATACCAACTTTGAAATCGTTCGTAGGTGGAATTCTAGACTACAATAAAAGGTAAAAGACACTTTCTTATTGTTGCTAGTATTGCTAAATTTACCAGCCAGTTCAATATACAGCTTTTATTCATCCAAACGTATAATATAAATGGTAAACATAAAGAAGCTTTTGAACTTTGTGAGTTTAGCAGTAAGTCAGGAAAGGCAGCTGGATAACCTACCAACAGCTACCATTTCAGATACTTGATGTTCCTACTGCATAAACATGACTGATTTCTGAAAAGATAAGCACGCTAAGAAAGGTAACAAGGGAATCTTGACGAAGATATGAACATAAAGATGGGGGAGCAGTGATTAATACCTAAAGTGAATGAAAAACAAGGACATCGGGAAACATGACATTCAATTCAAAAAAACCCCAAACCAACCCACAAAAAAACCCAATCACCCACAATATTTATTAGCTTTCAATTCAAAAGACAGTTATTCTCATTATAATAATATCTTGGAAATTTAAACAAAATTTGGACCCTACTGCACTAGGCACTACAAAAGCTCACGGCAAGAAAGTTTCTGCATCAAAAGAGAAGCTTACAATACAAAGAAAGAAGACAGAAAAAGGAGTTAGTGTTAACTGCATTTTACAGAAAGAAAACAGACAGTCCTAAAGTCACATAAAACTTCTGTGCTAAGACAAAAATTGCAGCTTGTGCTTATTCGTAGAAAACTGAATATATTCATACACATACAATGAAATGCCAATTTAACTAGCACAGGGAAAAGAAACGTGACAAAAGCAACCTGGTCTTTGAGCAGAACCTTTTGTCACAAGCTAAAGATGAACAAAAGAGAGGGAGAGTATTTTTTACTCATGTATCCACACACTACTGGCAGAGATTGACTGGATCGCAGTCTGATTACTTGACTACTGTAGTACTGCAAGCAATAACATAATTTAATGATGTTCAAAACTTTGTATTAACACTAACTGGGATTGAATGCCTCTCACTATTCTCTTTAGATGTCTCCTCATTTCCAGCCTAAATTTATTAATGGAAATTTTTGCCAACACTATCATTTAACTTAAATTCTTTTTACACCTTTGCAAATAACAATAAAATCTACAGTGTATTTACAGAGGGCAACCCAACCCTTTCTCAGTACTCTTTCAACAAGTTAAATAAGCCAAGCACTGAAGTCTCTCTTAGGAGATGATGACTATTCTCCTATCACCCTGGAAGCCCTTTTCTGCAACTCTTCCCGTACAATGCTGCTCTTG
This sequence comes from Pygoscelis adeliae, assembly GCF_000699105.1. Lineage (NCBI taxonomy): Eukaryota > Metazoa > Chordata > Aves > Sphenisciformes > Spheniscidae > Pygoscelis > Pygoscelis adeliae. The sequence goes on from NW_008824940.1 coordinate 2,043,577, forward strand.
AATGCAGATGCCGAGAACTGTAGACAGCCTTCCCCATGACATTTAAACCCAGTAGCTATCCCATACATGCTAACACAATCTGAATCCTAATATGGGAGGCAGGTAGAAAAACCAAAACCAGGGGCATTCACGCTCACAAGATCCATATGTCCCTTCTCCTGCTTGGCTGACCAGGTCATGTGGGGATCCCATAGTAAGCAGATAAGGGTGCATTTATCTGCCTGGGTACAGAGGAAAAGGCTGAAGAAATCTCCTACTGCAACAAGTGTTAGTGATATTTCGTCTCCACCACATTTAATTTTTTTAAAATACATCTTGCTCTACTTGCTATGGTGTGCAGGTGCACTATTTACAACACACCCTAGATCAACAGCAGGAGCCCTGGAGGAGCCGGAGCCCAAAAAACAAAGAGGAGAGCAATATTCAGTGAATGCTGAGTGTAGCATCTGCCAATGCTGCATTTAGACAGCAGGCTGTCTGAAAGGGGAGCCCGGGCATATTAAATTTAAAGGGCAATTCAATTTCAGGGTATTGCTTGTCAAGCTGTTATTTTCTACAACCATGAAAGGCAACTGAAATTGAGAAATCGGGGAGTTTGTTTATTTGTTGGTAGAAAAGGTGAGCTTGCTTAAATACCAAGAACTCAAGGCATTCTACTAAAAGGTAACTCCTCCATGCCAGTCAGTCCTTACAGAAAAATAACAAAACCCGCTCAGTAACAGCCTTGTTTTAAGCTCTGTTCAAACCACAAGGGACTGAGCTTTTTTATTTAAAATTTTCGACTGCTTGAAAAAAAGTTTCATGGTGAAAGAGATGTGGAATGCATCGAAATTTTAAGTAGTAATTAAAAACAACTTAGAGCAACAGCTAAAAATATCTTCTAAATTAAGATAAATACGTTAATCAATTTCCATTAGCTGTTTGTGCCTGTATCTTAATTTATGGTAGAGGCTTTAATTTATTGCTCCCCAGGTCATTTTTAATTACTACAAAATTTAAACTTTGTAGAATTCCCACAGGTCACAAATTCTGGATATAATTGTCAAATTAAGCTTCTCTGCTATTTGTGTTCTGGCTGGCCACAGCAGTGTATTTCTTTGCATTACACAGAGTGATAATGACACGTACAATTCATGCGTAACCCAATAAAAGTCAAATTAGTCCTACACAAAGCTCAAGCACTTTAGTTTCTAAAATCTGCAAACCTTATGTAGTGAGAGGAGCTAGCTCTGCACCGATTAACATTGCATATCACTTTCTACTTAAAGGTCAACTCTTTGAAAAACTGAAAGTCTGCATATGTAAATTGTTTTGAAATTTGCTATGCACAGAAATTAAAGCTCTTCTTTCCAACCCACAGACTCCTTAAGCAATCCAGGCCACTCGGGTTTATCTATCTCGGTCAATGCGTGTCACTTAAGTGTCTTTATTTAAGGTGTTACTCGGTTGTTCAGTTTGGACCTCTTGAGCATTAGTAGGTAAGAGGAAGATTCAAGAAAGGCATAAGGAAAGGCTTCTGAGCAGCTTTCTGCAGTAGCTACATCTCTCGGGAGCATACACTCTGGTCATGGTGGTCTATGGTCTGTGAGTATTGCATTAACCTCAGAATGATCCAGGGATGCGCTACTGTCCTCTGCCTAAGCAGATTTTGAGGTCTCCGCCTTAAGCTGGTATCCACTATGAAAAAAACACATACTGTAGAATTAAATTCTGAAGTTCCATTCAAACAGAGCTATGGACACTGCTATTCTTAGCCATCTCTCATTGAAAGCAGCATGTGAGGGGCTCTTTCTCCTTTATCCTCATCTGTGAAGAGCAATCTGAGATTCAAGATCTAGTACAAGGAAACACTACCACCTGCATTTCTCTCTCCCTATTCTCCATTCCTGCAACTACTTCAGATTCACTGAGTGACGGTTCCTCTCCTCCTCAGACTATTCTGTTTGTGTTGCTTTTTGTTTGGTCCCCACTGGAGGCCAGTATCATTTACAGTACCATCACACTACCAAACAACCCTAGAAGATACTTTTCTGAACATGCCCAATCCACTAAACTAGACATGCACCGCTTGTCACACCTATTACAGTTCTGTCAACCTGAACTATCCAATTCCTTCAGCATCTATCTTCCTAACACAGTGAAGGCATACAGACCGAAACTCATCCTATTTAACTTTACGCAGCTAAGATACTCCTCAACTTGGGAAAATACCGGCCCTGGCTACCTCTACAGAGAGAAAGATGCCTGCAGAGGTCGACTCAGTCTCCAGAGGGCTGAATAACTGGAGGTCATGAGCTCACACAAGATGGTAGATTTAAACTGCATCTGCAAATACATACCAAACCATCAGGTGGGGAGGAATCAAATTTGTAGGGCACAATGTAAAATATAAAATAGTACATTAAACACCCTTCATTATAAATCCAGTATTTCCTTTGTATTGCCATATATTCCCCTTGATTTATTTTAACTTCAATATCTGTTACTCCTTAGTAAAAAGCACTCTGTTCAGAAAGAGACAAAATTAAACATATTTGAGAGATCCAGAAAAGAAGTGGTGAACAAACTCTACTACACACAGACACCCCCCCCTTGTAGCTAGCCAGAATTGAAAGGATTCTTTCAGAAATGGGCAGGAGAAAGGCTCCTCTGACAATCAGCCAAATTTTAATTCTCACTAAAACCATGGTACCTCTAAGATTACTGAAAAGAGTAGAAAATATTTTTGAACTCTGATAAAACTATTTGTCTTCATTAACTAGTGGTTTTTTTAAAGGAAAACAGAGTCCAAAGCTACAATTTAAATGAAACCCTCAAAGTTTGGCTTGAGGCAGAAACCAAGAATGAAAAGATTTCAGTAGCTAGCATCTGCCAAAACTGTAAGCTACTGATAACTAGAGATCAAAAGAAGGCAAATGGGAAGCTTGCAAGCAGTCTAAGCATAAAAGTTGCTCTAGGATCACCCTGTAACGTGCATATATATACACACACACTTGCAAAATAGTATCTGGCATACCTGTCTGAAACAATGCAGAGGGGCAGCTACTGATTCAGTCTCTTTCAGGTAATCATCCCAATTAAACTGTTCTGGAAGACATAAGACAAAAAAAAGACCATACAGACAGTTTTTAAAGGGAACTTAAATTAAAAAGGGGGGTTGGGGAAAAGAAAGGGACAGAAAAACCCTGGGGTTTTTGTAGAATACATTTTTTTTCCCCCCAATAACAGGATTACTCTCAAATAGAAACTCCACCTTTGAAAAACATACAACCCTTCAAGGAGCTTTAAGAGTACCGTTAATTCATAGGGGCAATCACACAACAGGCAAAATCAATATAAACCTTCCCAAAATTTTTTTTGTGGTCCACATACAAAGATACAAGTCAGGATATCTAGATTCAATTCTCTGCATAAGGACCTCCTTGTACAAATCACGTTAGCCTTTCTGTATCTTAGTTCCCCTAACAGCAGGACTGATATGATAACCTCATAGGAGTACTGAGATGATATATGTTGAAAAACACAGACACATAGATTCTGTTGAAATATACGTTGAGAATACTATCCCCAGTCCACTAGAAAGCAAAAGGATTGGCACAGCCTTCCAACTGCATCTTTGTCTCTTTTCATCTGAAGTCTGATAAAGGTTTCTCTTTGTAGGGTAAATATTATGGCAATGTTCAGCAACAGAACCATGGTATTTTTTCAAGTGTTAATATTGGCATTACGTGCACGGGTGAGTGTATTCTGCGTTTGATTTAATCAGTGTTATCAGTTTTGCATGAATGGAACAGTATGAAGTACTAACATCAAAGATATAAGCAAGCATTACTTAAATTAACATAAAGCGCAAGAGAAAAACTACAATGGCACAGCTAATGTTTTTGTTCCTAAATTATCTAAGTAAGCTCTTCTGCTTATTTTTCTTGTTTGGACAGCTGGCATCTTTCTGATGTTCCTGAAGAGTAAATCACCCATGAACCGCAAAATGATGCAGTGATGCCACCCAGCGGCTCAGCAACGGCCATTCACATGGCCTATAGAAAAATCCTTGGTGATGATGGAAAGACCGCACCAGGCTTATCAGTAATCCTTCCAAAAATGCCACTGGGCACAGTTAAACACATCTCTGCAATTTTCAGGAGAGAGGAGAAGCAAAGAAACAATCAGAAAATGGCAGCATTTTCTAGCACTCACACACTGCTTCTCTGAAGAATGTGTGGTGGCTCAAACCCAGAGTCTGCCTGCATTAGCACAGCATTTAGTTGAAAGTATATAGTGCCTCAAGCAGAAGAGAACTACCCCCTTGGTCTGCTGAGATCCTCTTTTTTGGCATAACAGACTCAAAAGTGTACGAGTGATTTGTCCTTAGCACTGCAGAGGCCATGTGGTTGCTAGCTATGCAAGAAGTCAGTAAAATCTCAAAAGCTGTTAGTTTGGTGGTCTGGAGTGTATGTAGGCTGGTAACAAAGACATTTCCATACAACATCTTGGAAGTCCGCCTATTTTGGAATGCAAATTTTATTCACACATTTATACAGTTACAGAGATTTTGTATTACCCACAAAAGACAGGGTACATTAACATAAGCATATGTTAGATATTTGTATTTCAGGAAGGCATGCTCAGGAAATGGCTCTTCAGAGCTTTCTCCAGAAAGTAGCCTCCAGATCCGTTGTTCTTTTCATTGACAGGGCAAGGAGGCTGCAAAAATTAAATATGATGAACTGCTAGCAAAGTTTCATCTTACAAAAATTCTTCAAGTCCAATAATAAAGTTGCCACTTCAAGTTGACTTATGATTTAAAAAAAAAAGTTGTTTTTTTAATCATAGTTTACCTTAATAAACTTTTAAGTACCCAATTCAATAAAATTAAATCCAGCAAAAAGAAAGTGTTAGCTGTCCCAGCTGTCTCAGATCTAATGATGTAAAATCTGTAATCATGAATCAGAGCCTCGCTGTGTTAAAGACTGTATAAACGTAGATACTTCAGAGACAGCAGCTTTCATCAGGATAAACCCCCGTTCACCTCCTCCGAAAGAGTTCTCTCTACATTTCCCAAATGAACTCAATTGTTATAACAGGACTGTAAATTTGGTGGGATGACCCAGAAGTACAGAGGGAAACAAACATTTTTTCCTCCACGGAACATTTACTAGAAAGACACATAAGGTAACACAAGCAGCCAGCTGCAGATAAAGTCAAGAGGAAAACAACGTTGCCTAGCTCTTTGCTTTAAATCCCGGCTATCGAAATCTCTTTCATCAAGCAGAAGTGACCTGCAGTTTCAATTAGAACCTCTCCACCTGTGAAGATACACTGTATTAAATTAAAGCCAAGCTCTCAGAGATGGTGCTAATTATAATTTAATTACTGCAGTCACAGAAACAGGAGATTAATGTATGTTTGCAACATGTAAGATGCATGTCTAGGAAGATAATCACATTGAAAAAATCTCTACACAAAAAGCTTCTCTGTATTCTCAGCATGCACAGGTAAAGAAGCAGTTGTTATATATATATATTTCTAATTCTAAAGCCCCTGAAAACATGCAATTTCTGAGAAATAGAAATCCTTAAGAAAATTAGCTCGCACTAAATGATTTAACATGCATTTCTCTTCCCACTCAAACCTGCAGGCTGAATTAAACAGCTTAAGAAAAACCCATTATGCAATAAGCACAACTTTGTAACCCACCAGCAAAGCAAAAACTAGAGAAAGAAAGGAATTTTTATGCTGAAGAACAAACCAGCATATACTGGAAACAGGAAAAAAAAAACCCACACCAGAAGGTAACTAGGACCTTTTGTAAAAAAAATTAAACAGTTCGTAACCAACACAGGACTGAGACTCTAAAACAGTGATCCAAGACAATCAGCATGGGCAAGCAGACTAACTAATTTAAAAATGGAGGAAATAAGTTTATGCCATAGTCACTTGCATTACTGGTAATGACCTATGGGTCAACGACCTTTGGTGTTCTCTGCAGTGCTGTGTCAATACCCTATCACTTCTTGTCAAACCTGCCAAACACAAAGTAACTCAAGCTAAAAGGGACCCCAGGAGGTCTCTAAGTTCAGCCTCCTGCTCCTCCACGGTTCCATCACCCTCAATGTGAAGATTTTATTTCCTTCCCTCAAGTAGGAATTCCTTGTGCTCCAGACAGTATTTGTTGCTTCTCATCCTTCCACTACGCCTCTGAGAGGACCCTGGCTCTGTCCCCTCTACAGCCGCCTGTCAGGTAATTGAAGACAGCACGACAAACTCCTGTAAACTTTCTCTTCTGTTGGCTGAAGAAGCCATTTTTTTTGTTTCAGTACTGGTTTTCTGCTTACATCTTGCATTCTGGCTCCTTCATTTTTTTGGTGGACTGCCAGCCAGCTTGCTCCAGCATAGCAGCGTCTTCCTTGTAGTGGGGAGCTCAGAACTGAACACAGTACTCCAGATACGGTCTCACAAATACCAAAAAGAAGCAAATCCCTTCTCTCGGCCTGCTGCCTACAGCTTTGCTGATAGAACTCAGTATGCAGTTGACATCTTTCACCACAAGAGCACACTGCTGGCCCACACTCTTGCTTGCTGCCTGCCAGGACTCCAGGGCCTTTCCTGCAAAACGGCTTTCCAGCCAGCTTCCCGCCTGGGCTGCGGCAGGGCTCCAGCCTGGCAAGTGCGGGAGGGACTCTTCATCTACCTTCGGATCTTACGGGGTTCCTGTCTGCCCGTCTCTAGCATGGGGAGGTCCATCTGAAGAGCAGCCCTGCCTTCCAGCCTACCAGCTACTCCTCACAGTTAGATGTTGTCCACAAACTAGCTGACAGTGTGTTCTGTCCAGTCGTCCCCATCTGTCAGTAAGGCATAAAAAAGCATCAGCCCTAGTATTGACCTCTGAGAAATGCCACTAGCTACCATCTGCCAGGTGGACTTCGTACTGCTGATCAAAAACCTTTATGTCTGGCAGTCCAGTCAATTTTCCATCCACCTATCCAAACCACATCTCACCAGTTTGGCCGAAAGGACACTACAGAAACTGTACAGAAAGCCTTGCTAAAGTTGAGACGAACAGCATCCACTGCTCTCCCCTTGTTTACAGAATCAGTTATCACAAAAGGCAATCAATCACACGCAGTTCACACTTGGCAAATCCATCCCAGCTGTTCCTAACCAAATCTTTGTCCTTTATTTGCTTGGAAATGGCTTCCAGGATGATTTTCTCCATAGTCTTCCTGAAGACTGAGGTCAGGCAGGCCGGCCTGTAATTCCCCAGGTGCTCCCTTCTTGACACTGGGCATACTGTTTGCCCTTCTCCAGTCATCATGAAACTTCCCCAATCACTATGACCTCTCCAAAATGAGAGAGAAGCCTCACAGTGACATCAGTCAACTACCTCAGCACTCTTGGAGGCATCTCATCTGCTCCCATGAATATGTGAATACCCAGATCGTTGAAGTGTTCCCTGTCTTCTTCTACTGTACATAATGCTTCAGTTTAGTTCAAGTCAAAATTTTACAAAATTTAAATTGAAGATTAAAAAAAACTATGATTTAAGTGTCACTTGTATATAGGTAGAGTTTAAGGTTCTGGTTTATTTAGGCTGGTTTAATACAGTATCACCATAGTCTAAACACTATTTAAGCAGACAGAGCAACTCGTGTCTTCTCATCTCATCCCTAAGCTCCCTTGGCATGCACCCGAGACTTCTGACACAGAGATATCTTTTCTAGTCTTCATCCCACCACCTCTCTTTGTCAAAGACAAGGTTTCTTTTTAATTTTGGTTTACATAGTCTTGCAAACATAGTACTTTAAGTGTAAGGTATTTTATATCCTGCTTTATACCTTGTACCTCCTTCCGTACATTGTGA
>NW_008824940.1:2051457-2072861 GCF_000699105.1 Pygoscelis adeliae
ATCATTCAATTACAATTGTTCTCCTCCCCCTGTCTTTCCCTCCCTACACTTCAATCTATTTTTTCACCTGTTCCTCTCACACCGCTGTATCTCCCCTCCTCTTCAACTTTTCCTATCACACATTCCCCTGAAAACTCTGGAGATTTCTTGGATGTTAGCCCAAAGCATTGTAAGGCATCTTTCTTCATCCAGCACCAAGAGGCTCCTTCTTCCTTGCTACCAATGAGCAACAACACAGGATAAAAATTATCATCTCACCTATAGAAAATCAGAGATCTTGCACAATGTTGATCAAGGCACTCCTCTCTAGGTGTTTGACAGAGCTGAGTCTAGATTTCCCGAGTAAATTCCGTGCTCAGACACTAGATTAACAGCGTAGTCCCAAGTTGAAGAACACAGATGACAGAGTAAGGCTTGCCTGCTTAGCACTGCTTCTCCACAAAGCTTTTTCAACACCTTGCTCTCTACCACAGAAGGAGGCAGGGAGGTTTTCCAGTGACTCATGAAATATGGTTATCTTATCCACATATGAGAAGCACTTTGCTGGTGGAGGGTGTCTTATGGGGCTCCGTCTGTCATGTCAGACAACATTATTTTAAAACACAGACGTGCTATCTGAGGCCAGTTTGACTGGAGCTCCTCTTACACTGCAGAAGAGGGAAAACAAGACATAAATACACTTCCTCTCCTGTCTCAAAGTAACAGGGAAGAATAACAAAGATGACTGCTAGGATCCCAAGAAATGAAAGAATTAAGTCTGGCAAATGTAACAGCAGAAAACTGTACTATGGCTGGTGGTAACAGGGTATCGTATCTTGTATGCAAAATCATCACCTCAACTACCCATCTACCGTGTTAGTATCTCAGCACGTTCACTCAATGACTACACTACTTGTAAGGAACTCCTCCGCTGGTACCCAAGAAAAGCTCTGAACCAGACCATCTATTAGGTCAGAGGGCACGGAAATGTAAGCAGAGTGAGAGTTTAAGTAACCCAGTGATATTTTATCAAGAATTAACTAAGGACTCCTGAAGAGATTTTCTACTTTAGTCAACAGTACTCATGACATTTCTTACTGCCCCAAATTCAAGCAACCCACATGAACATATGAAGCATATATAAGGATGCCGCTGCCCTCTCACTGCACCTCACAAAGACTAAACTGCCAGCAAACCCATGTATATGCTGCCCTATGGCACCTGTTGAGGATAGTAGAGCCTGTCCACTAGATAGTAGAGGTTTGATAAGCTGGATCATTTCTGGCAAGTGTGTAGCTTCCTCAGTTTATTATGAGCACAAAAATTATTTGAAAACAGATTAAGTTTAAAGTAAAATTAGAATCCCAGGCAATTTAATCCCATTAGCAATACTAAAAACTCAGGCTATTAAACTGAAAAGCCCTTCTTTAGCACCAGCAAACACATTAAGGAAAGAGAAGATAACTGGGGCAGAAAAGGTATGAAACTGGGAAATACATGATTAGAAGAACAGACAAATCAGTAAATGATAAAAAAAAAATAATCAATGTTTACACAGCATCTTTGATTATATATACAAAGAGTACTTGTCTTAGCTAGTAAAGCTATCAGGCTCAAGTCAAGCAGTTTCAACCATCATTTTCTATACCAAAACATACTTTCCCAACAGAGTTAGACAAAAGCAATGGTATGTTTTTAACCACCCACCAGTAATAGCCAAAGAGATTGCAAAAAGCCTCAGGAGACAGTACAATCCAAATACACACTTTTTCTTTTAGGGTACCTTAACTAATAACCTGACAGCTGCAATACCTACCACTTTTTAAAGCTGGGTTGTTTGCCTGCCGATTCTTTCCATCTTTCTCTTTTTTAATATTCTTTGAATCTAAAAGACAAGATTCCATTACATAATAAATGTAATATTCACATCATAACGATGTCCAGCACAACACAGAATGCTTTCAAACAATACAGAATGTCTTGTTCCAAAGATTGATTTTCTTTTATTTATTTCAGTGCACAATCAAAAAGGTATTTGTACCGTAAGTTTAATCACTGCACTATTTTTCTTTCAAAATATATTGAGACATACAGCATGAAAAAGCAGAGCTTTTGACTACTTTATATTACATTATCAGAATAAACCTAGTTGCAAAAAAAATGTATTAGCTCCACAAAGAGCAACTCTGCCCTAATTTTTAACAGCTTTACTCAACCTACATGCAATTTGAGATCCTCAAGATCACCAGGTATCTTTCTAAATCTTGTCTAGACCACTATGAACTGAGAAACAAGAAAAAAAAACCCACCCTAAAACCGTATTTCTGAGTTAAAGACTCCATTCTATATTCAAATTCTTAAATACTCAAATGCAAGCAGCTATCTCAGTGCACATTTCAGTTATTAAAAAACAAAACATTCAGGAGAATCTACCTCCTCTACCATTCATCTCCACACACGTACAGAAAGGAGTTTGTCATATTTCATTTTTGTCAGATTTCAGTGCATATGAGAGACACAGAGGGGGACTGGGAGGCTAGAATGGGGAAGACAGAGGGAGCCAGTTCCACCTGCTCCTTTTAGTCTTTAAAATATGTTGGTTTGGCGACTTGCTTTTGACACTAGTGGACTGAAATTCAAGCACAATTCAAATATGACACTGAGCTGGCAAATGAAATGCAAATACATTCTCAGATTTAAAAAGGTTATCAAGCTCTGCATGGCTGAATAATTCTCTTGGTTTGCAAACACCTTAGCACCAGGAACAGGGACTCCTCCAGGAAGGTGCCTCAGCTCATACCTTTGGCCATCCTAGTTAGCCTGGACAGGTGAAGGGATGGTTCCCTTGTACCAAAAGATTGTATTGGTAGCTGATTACTGTATCTGCTTGCACTTAAGTCTTTAGCTATTGATTGGCTTGCATTTGAAATAAAAACACTCCTAACCTAGAATAAGAGGCATCTGATGATCAGAAACACTTAAGATACAACGAGTTGTTCTGCAGCAAAGGTTCAGCCCTAATAATGTTTCTCTTCTATGTTTTCTGTAAGTAAGGCTTTTCTTGAAACAGAGCGTACCAACAAGCAATGTGTGATGTTCATCATTTCCACCCCACTTCTTTCATTATTTATCAAGGAACTGCCACGTACAGGAAGAGCTGAATCATGACAATCTTCTGTCAACAATCCCAAAATCCCCCATCAGTCAGCGAGGAGGGGATAAGCCATCCACCTGGCTCTGCGGGGGGTAGGATGTGGTGTTCCTTCGGCCAGGGCATAGCACAGGCCAGGGACCCCTCAGGGGCAGCCAAGCAGGGCCTCACCAGCCAGGGCCACCCCACCGCCCCTGCCAGGAGCAACCACAGGGTCACTGGGAGCAGCCCCAGCCCCGGGCACCCCCCTGGGGCTGGGATGGGACATGGGCCCATGGGTGGGCCCAGCCCGATGGGGCCCATGGCCAGGCAGGGCAGGGCTGTGGGGAGCTGGAGACCGGCCCCACTGTGGCCTCGCTGAGGCAGGCGCTGATGGCCCCGGAGGGCTGACATGGGGTCCTGGGCCATGGGCTGGATGGGGAGAGGCCCTAGGTGAGGTTGGGCACAGCCATTAAAGCCTATTAGTGCACTCAGGGCCGAGACACCTTCCAAGAATAACCCAGACTCCACAGTCCCAGAAGACATACTTACAGCTACATACCTGCTCAAAATATGCTGCAAAAGTATCACCTGTTTCTCCTAAAGCAGATATGGGGAGTACCCAAGATCCTTTGAAAAGGAAAGAAAATGCTATGTTTACTCCTTTACTTAGACTTCTTTCTTGACTTACACACTCATTCTTTTGGAAAAAGTTTGCTTTGAAACATTTTCTGCATCACTGAAAGCACTTGACACGTTCCCAAAGAAAAACGCTTATGGAGGTCAACTTCAGGGGGACCTGCTGAAATGCTTCTGGATGGTGCCCACAGAGCTCTAACCCCGGTACTTCCTCAGGAGTAGGGCTTTAACCCACACAAGTGGACACCCTACATCCTGACAACAACTACCAGTGGGAACCTGAAAAGGGACAGCAGTAAAACTAGTCCAGTAACAATGACGAGACACAAGGGTAACATTCACCTTCTCCCACCTACAGATCAAAGTATATTCCATCCAGCCTCTTTGGGATTGAACTGAATCCAGCTAGTTTTCTACCGGGCAGTGGCAATCACTAGCAGAGCCTTTTGTCATGTTCTACAAGCTCAGTTAGTCAGGCTTTCCAAAAACAGTCATGGGACTGTCGCAGACATCAGGCTGACAGCTTGGAGAGTAGATAACTTCCCAATCCACTTATTTCTGAAGAAGAAATCCAAGAGTCCCACATAAGAGACTTATTGAAGAAGAGAACTAATAACTGCTTCCTGCGAACACCCAAAGCTTGAAAGGACAAAGTCATAGAATCATAGAATCATTAAGGTTGGAAAAGACCTCTAAGATCATCGACTCCAACCGTCGACCCAACACCACCAGGCCCACTAAACCATGTCCCTAAGCGCCTCATCTACATGTCTTTTAAATACTTCCAGGGATGGGGACTCAACCGCTTCCCTGGGCAGCCTCTTCCAATGTTTAACCACTCTTTCAGTAAAGAAATTTTTCCTCACCCAACAGTGCCAGATTTCAAACAAGATGACAGCCTTTCATGATAAGAGACATCAAGAACAGGTGAAAGAATGTGAAAAACCGCAGCCTGAACACCATATGAGTCTCGCTGACAACCACCACCCAAATTATTTATTTCCTGTACCGGTTAGGTTTACTGTCTATCTCACAAATATCACAGCAAATATGAACGCTGAAATGGAGCACTCTTGGCAACACATTCTTATCATCAGCCATTAGACAACTATGAGAACAAGAACAGATGAAGACATTCATGAGAAGAAGTTGATTCCTCAACAGCAGTTTAAATACCTATTTCATTTGAGGTGGAGGCATCTTCGCTCATAATAAAACCAAAGTACCGTCACTATCACTTGTTTTTGATGGCAAGAAGTCTATTCTTTAAAGCACCCGAGTGAAACTCACCCAGCACATGCAGAAGCATCCAAAAAATAAGCCTGAATAAAACATAGTCTTAGACCACTACAAAGCTGGAGTGTTTTGTCTAAGCAGATGAAAAGCTACTGGCAGTAAGAATTACTAACCTGTTTTCACATGAGATACCCTGTATCTACTACCACCTCAGAAGAGCTTCCCCCAGTCTATACTTCACAGTTGCTATGATGCCTTGGTCTGCTGTGCCTCTTCCAATGTCAGTAATCAGGGTGGATAAGAATTTACGGTTTATCCAATTTTATAGACATGAAATACATGTGTGGTTGTTTTTTTTTTTTTAATGTGCACCAATCTACATTTGAGATTCTGATATCCTAAATTCCAGTAATTTTAGTTTCCAGCGATCACTGAAAACAAAATTAAGACATGGAAGACTATTATGTCAAATCACTGGGCTGAGGAAGATGACTCCCTCAGCATATGACCCTCAGTTTGGTCAAACTTTGAGGACAAACCTCAAAAATGAGGTTATAAAAGAGGGAAATACTTGTGCAGGTACAAAGAGTATTTTCTTTTCATCTCCTTCACCTAGCCATGTTCAATGACTAGGTGAGAAGTGGACTTGAAAATGGGAACTTTATTTTTATGTTAGAGACAGAAGAGACTTCTTAGATCTAGGGTAATGAAGCTCATGGTGACAGAAAAAACCCAAGTCAGGTGAATTCATTATCTATGTTCCTCTCTTCATAAAGCCCATTTTTAAAGAGACAAATTTGATTTTACTTTCCATTGTAAAACACACAATATGTTTTAGGTCATTTTGTCAAAACACGAATGAAAATGAAATGCTGCAACTGTGGACTTAATCACACGCTACTCAGCTCTTTTTAAAAAAAAAAAAGCAAAGAAGAATGGGCATCATTTTCAAAGAGTGTGAAAAATATATGGTAACACATAAGTATATAGAGAGCTTATATATTCACTATGTAAATACATGTACACATTTAGCCTATAATACATATAGGCTAAATACTTATTTTCAAAACCCCATGAAAGACTGTTTTCTTCTAGGTAGCAAGATTAGAATACAGCATATACTAAAATTACAAAAGCAGCATATTCTATTGTTCACCAGCTAACAGTTTTTCTACAGCACACTTCATAAACTAAAGCAGTAGATACAAAACAAGATTAGAGTAAATTATTTAACATAGTGCTTTCTGCTTACCAATTCAAAACTCCATGTGTTTACATTACTCCCACCCTATCTGTAACCACAGAATTCTTCTGCTGATAAGGTTACTCAACAGGAGACAAGCAAGAGCAACCACATCTATCATGCAAGAAATTAGAGACAAGGAAGAAACCAGACAAAGCTATCTTGACTGGCTTCTGAATGTGACCAAAAAAAAAAAAAAATTAGATTCAGAAAAGGCACCTTCAGACTGTAAGGTCTGGTAAAGATAATCCTGGTGACCAACGTGTAGTTCCTCTTATAAACTCCCAAGCTGAACTCCAGCTTCTTGTCTGAGATGCTTTAAAAACCCACAACACTTCCTTCTGGGAAGAGTTAATCTTTCAACAAACAAGATGATTGCTTTGCCTGTATGCTCGGCAAGCATCACCTCTGCCAACAGTATTAGTTTTTACCACAGAATGGTGTGCTACATGAGGAGACACAATGTAACATCTTCTAAGACGTGAGGTGCTATTTGCTTGCTGTCCAATGTGGGGAAAAAGCAATTCGCAGTCACGCCTTTTACATTTCTGCAGCTATTCCTCAGCCACCTCAGAGCCTTCAAACTCTGTCGGGTGTTCAAAACACGGCAGGAGACCACTTTTTTCAAAGAAATCCCTTGTCTCTTCCCGATGGACGTGAAACACCTTTGGGTGACAGAAACATTTGCTCTTCCCATGCCATGGAGTTACTCGCCTTCAGATGAAGTTTAGTAAGACCAGCCCAAGACTTACTGTTGCTCAGTAAGGGGCCTTCTTCACTGCCTACTACACAGGGTCGTGAGCACCTTTTAGCTACCCTTCACCAACCCTCAGCACATATAGTTGAGGATGTCAAGACAGAGTGAGTATGAAATGTCTCCTTTTCCCTTCTTTTTGTGCTCCCCTAGTGGGATTCTTATCTTATCTGCCCGGAACAGGGTGTCTCTTTTAATGTATTTAGACAACAGCCATGCAGAAAACCTACAAGAGAACAGGACAGACTTCCTCCATAAACTCTTGGTGCAACAATTAAATGGATGACCCCTGCCATTACAGAAAATCTACTATAGCAAAAGACAATTATTTACCAAGGGAGCGCACAAGCACATAAAGCAGCTTGGGACGAAGGTGGAAAGCTCAAGAGAAGTACAAAAGTGTTAGCAGCATTTTATGGGGGAAGACTACCCATCTGAAAGCTTTGAAAAGCAGCAGCAACCTGGTTTCAGACAGCGGGTCTTTCTCTCTTTACATTCTTTGTTTCACCAACCCAAACACCCTTGTTACTTTTTAAGTCTCTTTGTTTTAGCACTTAACTGACAATTAACTTCTGCAGACATGACACAGCAGAAATCACACCTTCATAGTACACTGCGTTTGTGGATGAATTTCGTAAAAAAAGTTCATTTTACCTTCAAGAGCTTGTGGAAGACAGCTGCTAATGCCATTCATTGTGGTAAACTCTGATTCCTTGTACTACTTAGTTATCCTCCTGCTAAATTATGTGCAGTTACAGAATAAAGCACTACATTTTATGTAATATCACACCTAGACCCATTCTTCAATTTTAGAGCAGTATAATGGCTTCAAGGCTGTCAGAGGACAAAATTGCTTTGGTTTAACTTCTATAGAACTCCAGGATAAGCCAAATTTAGCATACTTACTCTAAAACAATGTGAAGTTTGAACTTACCTGTGTTCAATACATGCCGTAACCTCTCCTCTTTAATCTAACAGTACAGTAATTGTCAAGTAATAACCCACCACCTTCGAAAAGAGAATTTAACAGGTTCCCTATTTTCTTTCCTCTTGGATAAAAGCTACCAGGCCTTACCTTTAGCTGCTGTTCTCCCCATGGTAACACTTCTGTGATCTTCCCTCTCACAATAAAAAGGCTGAAGTTGAAAGACCAGTTAATTCTTCCTTTCAGCACAACAGTTTCCTGTGGAGTAGTAATACAACAAGTTAGGGGGGAGGCTGTTGCTGGGGTTTGGGTTTTCTTTTTTTTGGAAAGGAGGATTTTTTTTGTATTGGTGTATAATTATCTTGCTGGTTTAAAGTTGCAAACGTTTAACAAGCTATTTGTAGAAGAGCGTGTAAACAATGGCTGTATCAAAGTAGCAAGGGTACAGAAGAACCCAAACTTCTATTCCATTGTTTTAGACAGTTCGTTGTATAATGATTTGCATTTTCTGTGGATTTCTAATACAAAGAAAGATACAAAAAAATGCTTTATTCCTTTTCCCCCCCAACAAATATTACTGAAAAATGGAAGAAACACTTTTATACATAACCCACTTGTTGTGCCTCACTTGCACAGAGTTTAAAAATTCGCAATTTGAACACCTTTGGGTAAAACACACTATATTTCACAACTAATGTAAGAAATCTACACAAAGGCCCAAGTGCTCACTGATACTCCTACCCACTACCACTTGTAACAGAGCAGAGAGAACCTGTTAGGGGAACGCTAACTGCAGATAAAAGCAGCGAGCCATATTCTTGTAGGGTTTAGAAACTAGAAGGGCCGAATTAGTTAAACCACTGTAACAGAGCAAAAACAAACTTTATTTTGTGTGTGTGTGCGTTACTGTGATTTTTCTACTCCAGCACCTAGTTTTTGGAACTTTGACTGTGTTCAATTCAAGTCAAACTCATTTGAAACTCTTTGGCCTCGAAACAACAAAGCCAGCAAGTTTATTATCCTTTTCCATTCACTGTTCAAGTAATAATGGGTAAAAATACATTCAAATTGCTGAATTATCTTCTTTGACCATTTGCTTTCAACGAATTCCCATGAGGTTAAAGTTGACATCATCAAAAGTTCAAGATTTTTTTAAAAAATTTAAATATGTGCACATTTTTTCCAAAATTAATTTTGCCAAAGGTAACATTTTTAGAAGCTACACCTTTCCAGTGTTACCTAAAAGGAATAATAGTTGAAAAGCAAGGTATCTACTTGGAATTTCTTGAATCATATACTTGTATGCTAAAAAAAAAAAAATAATTACACGTACATATCGCATATAACGAGAGGTGTCATATAGCCAAGTATTTTCCAGAAACTGTGACATTTCAGTGAAATTTCAAGGAACTTTCACACTATGGTGATGGATTACATGATGAAAACTTTATACAGTGCAAGTCCCATGGCTAAAACTAATTAAATATGGTTTTAAAAATGCCAATGACTGAAGAATTCATTTAGTGTGCGCACTGTGTGTGAACATGCTGGACAGTTATTACAAAAACTCTCAAGACTGAGACTTGAAAGCAGTTATAAATAAAACCAAATACTAACATAAAATAAGCAGGTTTTGCTATGCAATAGCATTTGTAGCATAAGCGATCATCAGGATTAAGAACAGAAATCCTTTTAAGCCATCAAATAAATTTGAAATACTTGATACTTTCGTAGACTCCCCCAAAAATTCAAAGCTTTTCCGCTGCGAGTAATAAATCGTGAAAGGTGATGCAGAGTCAAAGTAACTGTTTTTACAGATTACTTTAAAACAGTGCATGGTTTTTATCTTTTTGTTCCAAGTACCAGATTGCACTTGGTGCAGTAATAAAGATTCCAACCCCGCAGTGATAGTCATCAAGTTTAGCACAACCGGAGTGTCTGTCAGAACATAAAAAGGATTCCAGCTTTTCATTACTTGTGTTGTACCAGATAGGCTATTTTACAGCATGCCCATCAGCCTGTTAAAAATATAAGACAACTGAAAGTTCTGAAAACGCTGTTTGAAATGGGGCAAACACAACTGCAGGAATACAATATACTACTATTTCAAAGTGGTGCTACTTAAAACCCAGTTACACCTACAGTATTCAATTTAAGAGCCACTATTAAATTAGCTTGTAGATAGTGCTGTTTGTCACAGAAAACATTCAAGAAAGGTATTTCTGAGCCTCTACCTAACAACCGCTACATGCTGCTGAATTATAGCAAAATGAAAACCAGTTACCTCCAAAACAGAGCTGGGTCAGTCTGACAAAGTGTAACTTCTTGTGCAGGGGCAGACCTAGGAACAGCTTTTCATCGCCTCGCGTAATTAAGCGGCAAACCGTAAGCAAGGCAGTTATGTCCTTTGCTAACCAAGACAGAGTCCTCTTACGTTGCACTCACCATCACCAGCCTGGCTCAACCCACAGCACACCCGCCACGGGAAAGAAGAAAACCGCCAGCAAATACAGGGGTGAAACCTCCAGGGCCGTTTTGGCAAAGTTACGCATAAAGGACAGAGCTCATGGCATTCTTGTACGTGCACCTTGGCAAGCAAGCTGAGTCAGTGATACAGAAAGCTGGGTTAAAGAAATTAATCTAGCAGCTTCTAGAAATGAAGGGAAAAAATGAAACAAAACAAGGTCAGGAATATACGAGCAAACAAAGAAATGCAATGGCAAGGCTGAAGCATAATGGCTTTAGGATGCACAAAGCAGCAGAATGAAAACCAAAGTCACAAAAACCAAGCTAAGCATAGTGATTGTCAGTCACAGACAGAAAACGCCCAAAAGCCACCGATTTGCGGAATGGAAGTACAGAATCCATATCATACACCAAGGAGAAACTGTTTGCTGTAAATTAAGGAAACTAAAAAAGAGAAAAAAAAAAAATCCATGAACCTAGGATAACATTGGATTCATCATGAAAATATCTTCAGTTTAAAGAGCCATGGAGGATCTCCACACTCACGAACTGTATTATTTACATCACTTACACCTCAATTCATCCTGTAAACTGAGTTTTATTCTTTTGCTGATTAGGTTCCCTTACATCAGTTACTTTTTTAAAAATCAGATGGAAAGCATTCATCTGCCTTTAATTCTTTACTGAAGATTTTATTGTTAATCCCCAAATCACTTCTACTAGCCACCTCCCACTGTGCGAGCCCTTTGTCAGAAAGCAGTATATTAGTAGACAAGCCTAAGCCTTCATCCTCTCTGCATTGCTACTACATAATACTAGGCATCAGAAAACAGGATGGAAAACATTTTTCCTGTCTAACCTTGCTCTTCTCATTTTGAAAGAGTTACTCAAAGGACATGTATTGCTGTATTTCAAAGAAGGTAGTATTCTACAGAAAATGTCAAAAATCATTCTCTGTTTTGCCTGCTACGCATCTCCATTATGCTTCTCACTGTAAGACAGGCACTCAATTAAGCCGAATGTCCTGAAAAAATCCTGCATATTTAGGGCTTCCCAGTGCAAGTTTATTTTGACAGCATGCCCGCTCATAAAAATACACAGCACGGAATTATGGAGCTAAATATAACATTTTAAAGAAGCCTAAGCAACCAGTAGATTGTGGGCTTAGTACCCACCAAAAAGATTAAGGTTTTTGTGTCAATGACTCTGCATCTCAGGGCTCAGAGGTAAGACAGAGACACCAATTTTAGAGCCAGTTAGCTTTTTGACCCTACCACTGGCATAAATGCAGTAACTCAGACCTCGTCGCTGCTGTCTTCAGGGAAGGAAGGGATAGTCGCCAATGGGCAGCCTCTGCTGGATAAGGAGCGAGGCTATTCTTTTATACAGATACACAGCGCAGAAGAGGAATCTCACAAAACATTCACTTTGAAGCATCAATTAAGTTCTTCTTAATTTTAGCTTGAAATACAGGCAGACATTTTTCAGGCTCAATCTGAACAAGGAGTTATACTCGCCCCTGTCTTTCTTCATTCTTTTTCTTATACAAATGCTTCCAGATCAAATTTCCATACATGAGGGGGGAGAAGAATTACGCATAGTTTGAACAGCAAAACCAGTTATAGACAGAGAATAGGTGCAACATAAGCAAAGAAATATCCCCCCCCCCAACTCTTTCGTATGTACAAATCCGACATTTGCTTTCACCACCAGCATTCATGTGCTGCTAGCTTTAGAAACATAAGAGCCACCAGTTACAACTGCTGGCCAGTATCACCATGCTCCCATCACCGCTACCGCTCCTTGTCTCCTTCTTCCCATTTGTTACGGCCAACACTGCAAAGAGCCCTTCAAGAAAAGGACCTGCACAGCCTCCTCCATGGACCGACACACAGCGAGGCAGCCGCGGTTCCCACTCCAGCTTCCACGCACGGGTAACGTGTACCTACAGGCACCAGTCGCTTCCCAAACAAGTGTGGCTTTTTTGGAAAGTGAACTACATTCCTTCAAAGTTATCCTTCATGAATCTGGAATACCTTTTTTTAAACCTAATCATCTATTCATCTGTTATCTCTTAAATAAAAATCCTACTTCATACCATTTTCACAAGTCTTTAAGGGGCTGAGAAGAGGCAAATAAAGAGAGTAAGACTTAAAAGGAGTATTTCTACAACATGCAATACTTCTTAATTTCCAGTACTTGAAAATTTACTTTCCAGCAAGTTACCCAGTGCGTAGACTCATTTAGTATACTTCAAGACACAACAGCATATACTTCCTTATTTCTGTACTAGAGATAATCAGTTTACACCTTTTAGAGCATACTGTAGCGTTATAGAAAAGGAAGATCTCAAAGGCTAAAAGAAAAAAAAAAACCAACTTACACTTGCACAAATGTATCAGAAGATTATAAAATGTAACACAAGCTTTGTAGTTGTAAAATCAGTATTTAGCATTACACATATGAGATTTCAAAACAAAACCTAAAGATCAGGCCTTCTTTCATTTATGCACACAAATATAAAATCAGTTGGTGTTCTGACAAGAAATTTGATCCAAATTGGAGTCTCTTTTAGTTCACATTCTTTGTTTAAAAAAAAAGTGAGATTCTTTCAATGAAAGGAAATTAAACTTCCATGTCTTCATATGGCGAAACTTCTAGTGAGCGGATATATCTGAACACCTTCTCTCCTAGTTGATAAAAACAGAGCTAGGAAAAATAGGCTTTTGTCAAATTTACAGGCTTTCAAGAGAGCAAATATTAGCTAGCCATATATATTATTACAACAACTAAGTTTCAATATTTCTTAAGCTGTTAAAGGAAGGGAGTGGGTACTTAGTGCTTTTCAAATATCATTTTGTAATGTCATTTGCCTTAACATCAAGAAATTTTCTGCACTTGCAAAATTCCTCAGAAAGTCACCAACAGTGCACTGCTCGCTATTTATGAAGTGATTAGCATAAACAAACTTTTAAGCTGTCAGCAGTAAAATACTGCCTGTAAGTGTTCTGCCCTCTCTCCAGGTAAGTTTACGATCTGCTTTAGAACATGAGCAACTGTAATTACAGTAAGTCATACATTTCAAGACTACAAAAATCTCTCTAAACTCTCAAACTGTACTAAGTGTATTATTCAGTACAGAGCAAGGCATTGTGTATTTTAAAAAGCAACATTAACAAGGTTCAGACCAAAGATTTGCCCCAAAAATTCCTGAAACAAGAAATAAATACTTAGAAATGAGAACAGCAGAAAAGTAAGGTCTCCGAATTAAACAGCATAGCTTCTATCAATGGACAACAGAAACAATTTATGTCATGTAGAGTCAACATTTACTCATTTGACAGTAATTTTAAAAATTAAAGTTTAGAGCTGCTCTATGGCTACCAGTGGAAAATAAAAATAGCTTCTCTCCTCTTCCCCCCCTCCCCATCCTGCTTTAAAAGTCAGATGTGGGGTTGTAAAAACCTGAAAAAGGAAATGGTATGTGTGAAGTCAGCAGTTCAGCAAAGTGGCTGACTGGCCATTAACAGCTTTAAATATTCTTAAAATGCCAGTCTTCCCACATGAAAGGGTATTTTAATGTTATATTCAAATAAATAAAAAATACAGCTCACAAAGCTTACACTTCTATCTTAAGTAAAACCGCCCGTTTTAGTAGTTTACAAGCACATATTTACAGTAGAACAAGAGCTCGACAAATTGTTTAAACGTTTTAGTGAATTCAACTCACCGAAACCTCTGTGCTGTTTTCCACTTCCCCCTTCAAGCCTGGAGTACTCTTCCTGAAAACATTCATCATCATTATTCAACCTGGCTTTGTTCAAATGCCTAACTCAAATTTCTTTCATAAAGCAAACTAATTAAATTATGCACAAAAAAACCCCAACAGTTTTGTATGACTAGCACTGGCTAAGAGCTACATACCTGCACGAAATTCCCTCTACACCCAAACACATCTCCTCTGCCGTCAGCTCAGACTCCCTTGACACAGAAGAGAGCTCTCAAACTATTTGTTCTGTGAGGCACCAAGCGTACTTTTAGCACAGTGTAAATACAGCAGGTAAGGGAGAAAAGAAATTGCTGTTGCAAACATAGTAAGAGATGCCCAGATGCTAGAGATCCCTATAGAGCTTTTCTGCGCTTGTCTTTGGCAGACAACAAGCAATACCACCGCCTTTAAAAGCAGCAGTCAGGGAGAGTATGTGTACATAAGTAGATGAGGGGGAGAAAGACAAGCAGAGGAGGGATGGTGGAAAAGGGATTTTACAACCTCTTAGGCAACTTTGGCTTCCTCCCATCTACATTGCCTCCAAACTTGAAAAGGACTGTGGAAGCTTGGTTCAGATATGATCTAACAGAGCCCAACCCACATACAGCATAGCCGGCAAATCCATCCCTGTGGTCCAGATTTTTTATTCATCCAGCAGAGTATCTAGAGAAACGCAAGCACCTTTAATCTGATGCAGAAATCTATGAACATCAAATAGAGCGCACAATGTATTTATTTTTCTCATTGAAGGCATGGAGAACAGTCTTGGGACATTTCTGCATAGGATCAGTCTGCTGCCAGCACCCCAGGTGGAGTTAGCTTGTTTCAGAGCAACACACTTGCCTCCCCTTGCTTGTACTCAATGCCAGCAACAACATACTCCTGCTACCATCCTCTTCCAGTGCTTAAAGTATCTGCTTCAACTCTCCCCACTTGAGAATCCAAACAACATAATGCTGGCTGGGACTCCCTGCCACTGTATATTAACAAAGACAGAACTTGCCTCACCGCATCTATCTGCTGCTGCAACACACCGCAGTGTACCCTGGCTTACAGAAGGCAACAGCTACATTGGTCCCACGTACCGGTGTCTAATCAGGGTGCAAAACCAAACCAGCCAGAACTAAATAAACCCTTAAGTGATTCCTGATAGCTCCTCCTTCCAGAGGATGTTTCTGATGGGAGAAAACTCCGGAGAGCTGCTTGCAGTCTCCAGGCACACCCACATCCCCACACTAGGCTGACCCGTGCTGCTGGTACTGATGGCTGTGCTGTCTCCCCAAGTTCTTATTTATCTAACTAAAAAGGAAAATCCTTCTTTAAACCCCTTCCACAGGGGAGGGAGATCATCGTCCATGCAGATGCCGCCAAAAGTATTTGTCCATCTGTTTGGACAAGCATTCGTAAGGGCCATTCAGTGCTGCTAGACATTTCTGCAGCTAACAAAGTGCTGGCAGGTCAGAAAAGACAACTCCTAAGCGCTGGGAGGACTAGACAGCTGCAAATACTCAGCTGTAGTACTTGCTGCAGTACTTGCTGCATTCTTCAAAAATGGAAGAAGGTGAAAAGCCCAAAGCACCAGGAACATCCACAGCAAGTCCGTATCTCTCTTCCCCACCTCCCGGGATGACTTTCCGATTATTAAAAAAACAGGTGAAACAGGGTGTAATAAGGCAGCCTCCTCTACCTCTTCCTTAGCACAGCTGCACAGCTGTCACTGGTTGTGTGCAGCTCCAGGACAGAGGGAGAGCATCTCCCTTTCCGCTACTTCTGGAGATCACCTTTCTGGAGATGATCCCCCCTCCCTCCTCCACCCAGCGCGTACACCATTGAGCACTGGAGAACATTCAGACAAGGACCTAGGTAGCATTTTCCTACAACAAGCTGAAAAAAAAATTACACGCCACATACAATGTTTTTCCAGCTAATTATAACACTGTTTATTTTGTGATTAAAACCAGTACGTATCTTCTGACCTCTCCAGAAAACCGCTGTCTGCCTCTTTATAGCACTCCAGCGCAGGCGTACACATACAAGAGATTTGGTATGAGAAGTGCCATCAAACATGTTACTGCCCTTTTAATCTCTGAGCCCCTGACCGACAATAGTGACAATAAGGAGTTCCACCAAATTTAGCAGCTCTGATACCCTTTCACATTCCTCCACGTACAAGACTCACTTTTACAAACCGTGCTTTTTAAATGGGCTTTTAAAAGTGCCCCAAGAATTGCACTCCTTCCACTGAACCTTCATGCGTTAATCTCTGATAGATTCCATACAGTACATAAATAACGGTGCATGCTTCATTTTAGGTATGCACCTCATTAAAATGGTGCTACCCTCTTGTAGGTTTTATAAACTTCAGATGCTCCCTGAACTAATGTATGCTAGAGATGATGAAAGGCTCAACCTCGTTTTTGCCCTAAACTAAAAGGGATATCATATTACCTTGAGAAGACAACAGACTTGGATTTCCATTAAAGAAGTTCATCTCTTTCACGAAAAGGCTGAATTCCCTTGGTATCTTAAATAGAATTTGATCTGATTTGTGAAGCTGAAGGCCTAGAACCAAGTAATTTAACCAGGTCATCTACCTTTAATGCAATGTCTTGCATGGTTTTAGATGACAATATCTAAATGGGGAGCTGCACAGAAAATACACCATTTATGGGTAAAAAAAATCAGTTCAAAACACTGTTCATACTTAAGCTGCATATAACATTATCCTAACAAATCTGAAAAAGAAGAAGTACTTTAGGATTAGTTTGGACATAAGATATCTAGATAGCATCTTCCCTGTGCAGCAGAAAGGCTATCCCCCCGCTAAAATGAATGGAAGAGCACTAAAATTCTGTTTAAAGGTTTTAGTATTTCAGAAAGACTTTGATATTAGGCTCAGCACGTAATTCTGAAAGGCGCGAAGAGAGCACATGGAACAACCACAATAAGCACACACTTAGTACTGCACCAATTTGGATCCAAAATGATCAAACACTACCCATAAAGCAAGCGTCTTTGTTAAAGTCCAAAACTATGAATTAGTCTTGTATCTACACTGCTGAAATAAGAGAGACATGTAACTTACCAGCACAGAGAAGTGTATAGTTCTTCAATTCATTTAGATCCAAGATCAGAAAATACTGGATTCTTTGGTCCTATTCCAAAGACATAGAAACTAAAGCTGTTAACTTTTTGTGACAGGGACCTTGGGAGGAGAGTTGCTAAGGGTAGGAGATAGTATATCCCCTCTACTACAAATGGTCCAGTTGTGTATTCCTGTGCCCAATGTCCACTGTATACAAGAGAAAGTATCAGAGCAAGCCCAAATAAAAGAGATAAGGCGGTTTGTAAAGACAGTTGCTGCTTTCTGAATGGCTGCAATGCAGCTCCTGACTCTCCTCCAGACCTATGTCCTTGTTGACCAAGCAGAAAGACTAACAAGGAAGAGATACAAGTACCTCTGAGGGTCATCACCACCATTTATGCATCGGTTCCTCTTTGTCTATACACCTGCTTGCAGATAAAAAGGGAGCCTGCTCACTCTTGGCTCAGATACCTGAAGCCACCCCTCCACTGCTGCAGCCTCAGCTGGCTGGTACAAGAACAGACTGTCTCACAAGGTCCTTTCCCCAGCAGCAGCTGGCACACAGTCCCCTTGCCCATCCCGCAAGGCAATAAGTAGATATACTCAAAGAGATCACAGATATGGGATACAAGTTTTAGGCAACACGAGGAGTTTGTACACACGCACACGTGCACATGCGGGCTGAGCTGGTCACTCACCACCATATCTCTTGCTGCTCCCAGGAGCAAGAGGCAGCATTGCTGCTCCACGGCCACCACTGCTGCAGGAGCGAGGGGTGGCAGGAGGTGGATGCACACCCTCAGCCCCCGTTGCCCATGCAGGTCAAGTCTGCTGGCAGGTGCGTGAAGTGCACACGTACGAGAAACAGGATTCACCCAGAAATACACTCTTGAAAGAAACTCCAACTCATTTAAGGACTTAACTGTTTCACTTTTTAGAGGCTTTACCTGAAGCAAATGAACTGTCTCTCCACTTAGACATCGTAAGTTCACACAGACACCACATGTACGTCACCATTATCAGTCATCGCTACAATGCAAAAATAAACTTAACTGCATATAACTAATATTAAAGCTTCCCGCCACTACATCAAGATATCACCAAATTATAGATGCCTTGAACCTTAAAAGAAGCCATACAAATTGTATTAGTAAAACACTGTCATGTATCAAAACACGAATCACAGTAAAAAAGAATCATTCACCAAATCATATTGGAATGTTAACAAATATTCTGGGACTTCAAATTATATTGAACCAAACTGCAAATCAGAAGTATTTGCAAAAATACCAGGACTGCTACGTGTAATGAAAACACCTGTAATGTTCAAGCACAAATAATTTTCCGTTTAACATTTCTCTTTCTTCATATTTACAAACTGCTCTATTAAGCCTCAACAACTTTATACGGGATTTTCTGGCTTTTCCCACGTGCTAGAAAAATCTCAGAGTTCTGGGCCATTTATGTTGCATGCCTTACACTTTAAAGAACAGAAACGGCATAGTCCTTTACATTTAAGATTTTAATCTCTAGCAGAAGCAATCAGCACTAAGGCTGGGTGCCTAAGGCTATTTCTTTCAAATGGGAATAAACAGAACTGTGGAGGTCAAGAAGTTGGTTAACAGCCTCCCTTGTGTAGACTCCTTGAAGCAGTGTCCCCATCCCTACCTCTAGTTTGTTTTATATTTACACTTAGAAAATATAGACTGTCAAATGGTATTTTCAAAGATCATCTTAAAACGTGCAAGAATAACTGTGTATTTCACCCATCCTTGTTTGAAGTAGGAGTATCCAGATGAATAAGAAAGCCAGCTGCAGTGTCCTGGACAGGACAAATGTCGTTTCCTGTTACTGATGCTATTTAATATCAAGGGATAATTACTGAGGACTTTGTTTCTCCCCGTACATCCACTTCATTATGGATCGACTGCAACAGTAAAGGCAGTAAACATGGCTCACTCGCAGCTCACGATCCCATTGGAATAGTGAGAAAACAATGAGGCAAAATCATGAGAAAGACACTCATACAAAGGGCAGAAGGAGCTATCTATGTTTGCTTCAGGCTTTTCCACATTCTCTCTTCTTAAGTAGAGCCGCGTCGTCATTTTATACACACAACTTCTAGACAGATATCGGAATTAATACTTCTCAGTACTACAAATTTCACTCTAGCGAAAACAAAATTACACTTGGTTTTGTAAAGGAAACACTCTCCAACGCCTCTTTTGAACTGAGGCAGCTACTCCAGAAAACAATGCCTCTGTCTTACAAGAGCACAGTAGCTGGACGCAGCAAGGACTGCCGCAGCGAAGAGGAGAAAAAGGCATCTGCACATTCAAACTAAGAATATACAAAGTCTGAGGAAACATATTTTAGAGGACTGTCATTGCTTCTTCCCTGAACCTGCCTACATCAAGATCAACGCTTAACACAGGAACAAATTTTAAGAACAACTGAATTAGAGACAGTCACATTTGTGTATCCACACAGCTTCTAATTAGCGTAGTTTATACTTGCAGCTGTAACATAATCAAAAGCTAGAATCTGTTTTTTCCAGATCTGAACTTTAGTATGAAAATACATAATACACGCAACCTGAAAGATACTACACAAATATTACATTATTACACAAATATTACTACATATTTACACCAAACAGAAAACTAGAGCATCAACTCCATCAGCCGAGTCTTGAATAAAATCAGTAAACGTTACTTTCGTATTCAAAACCAGACCATGTTGAAGTTAAAAGCCATACATGTACTTCCAGGGCTCAGCTTCAGTTTTACCATATACTCTTCCCCATTGCCTCCCGCTTGCATTACTGCGAAATTTCCATAAATAAAAGTAGCAACAGAAGTGTCTTCAATGTACTTTTTCTTTACATCAGTTCAAGTAATATCATCCTTAGATAGTACTTACATTTTATGACACCCTAAGGGAGAAAACCAGCTCCCCCTGCCCCCAAGCACGCAGCCTGATTGTACAAGTAATTTCCCTGGACACACTGCCAGCGAGCCCATTCACGTGGGCTGTGGGTTGCCGCGGTCTGAGCAGCACTTGATGGTGGCCTGAGAACTCGTACGCCACAACACGTTCACTCCCCTATTTATTACCTGATGTTAATATGACAGCTTCAAACATAACTGTAACACAGCGAATGCCTTCCTGCCGTTACTCTTCCCATCCGCACAAGTGCTGCAGTTGCTGCTGACCCTGAGTGACTGCCTCACCGACTGCTTTTCTCTGCCACTTCCAAAGAGAAAGATGCAGTATGAAAGCTTTAAAAATCCAAAGGTTTAAGGCTGCTGCTCCGAATAATAAAAAATTCATAACCAGCCAAACTTGAAGAGCTGTTTACAAGTCAGACGCAGGACGCTCTGAAAAGCTACCGTCAAATCTACAAAGTCTATGCTTTTTAAGTTTTAATTACCAAGCCTACATTAGCTAGAATATGCATGAGTCACAAGTGAGGTTTACATTATTGGAACTCACTAAGATACCAGTATTCCAACTCTTCAAATAAACCTTTTAGCCAAAAATAATCCCAAAGCCTATCTCTTATAGTCTAATTAACCAGTGAGAAACAGAAAATAACTGCAGGGAAAGGCATCGACTTCAAATTGCAGTAAGTAACCACTTAGAAATTTTTAAAAGCACCTGAAGTGTCTATTGCTAAAGAACAACTGAGCATAAAATTTAACTAGAATATTAATTTAATTACTGCAGCATTGCTATCTGCTTTGCAGTTTGTCCCAGTAGCTAAAGACAGCAATGATGAGCACCACTGTAAGAACAGAACTTTTCATACCATGCTTAACTACTTTCTTTGGATCACCACACATCTACGAAGAAGACGATTCACCATGCAAGATACCTCCTTTAAGTCGGCAATCAACGTATGCCATAAATGCAGTTTAACTGTAAAGAAAACGCAAACAGTGCCGCAGCACATCGCAAGCCGACAAGTGCCCCCCAACCGGCTACCATTTCACCACGCAGTCTCCAAGCAGCACCCCAAGCCCCTTACCAAACACAAGGGCACGCTCCGAATTACTTCGTTTTTAACGCGTACCTCGTTTTTCAGGTTAACAGCCCTTTCCCAGGACCTCGCCGGCCAGAGCGGTCGCCAGGCGCCGCCGCAGCGAGGAGCGGGGCAGGGGCAGCCCCGCGGGACG
>NW_008824940.1:2074322-2103602 GCF_000699105.1 Pygoscelis adeliae
ACCGCGTCCGGCCCCCCGGGGGCGGGCACGTCTTGCGGGGGGGGGAAGTGACCCCTAAATGTAAGGCAACAGCTGCAATGCAGTACAGCCACACCTGCGATTGCCGGCAGCTGCGTCTGTGCGCTACGGGCCCCGTCGGTGTAAAGGTACGGCTGCACGGACCGAATTAGCTGCGTTAAATAATACTCGGCATTATAGATGCGTACGTGATCACAACAGTATAATGCATATTATAATCGGCGCACATCCACCTGAGAAATTTTACACAGTTTTTAGAAATCCACGCTTATAAATACTGCATAAGAGGTGAAAAGTACTGCCTGCGCTTTTTAGGAGGGTACGTTCCCACTTTATAATCCCTGGGTATTTTATTTCAGAGCCCAAGAGGCGTGTAGGTGTAAGTAGATCAAACTGGTGAGAAATCGTCTCTTAAATACTACCAACGTTCAGGGCTTTCCATGCCCAAGTTTCATCTTCACTACTTACATCGCTTGAAAGTGAAGTTTGAAATTCAAAACTGAACTAAGGTCATGAGAGTGAGATTCTAGGAGTTTTTTTAAGAGGGGGGGGGGGGGGGGGGGGAGATAATATATACAGCAAACCCCTCAAACTCTTCTATATGAAAGTGAAATTCACGCAGCCCACTTCAGTATCCTGCATACATTGCAAATTACTACTAACAATTTATTTTAAGCACCCTTGTAAGTAGTTTTTCAGAAACAAGGAATATGAGTGCTTGCCATAAATTATAAATATTTAATATTTAGACAACATGAGAGAAACGAGTAAAAATATGCTAAACCAAGTGATTAAAAATACACAAGGGAAAGACAAAGAAATACTGAAATATGCTCACAGAAAATCTTTATAGCCAAGTGCGGTACGCTCATAACCAATGCAGATTGATGCTGCTTAATTTGAAATATTTTCCCCTTTCTATCATACTGAACTTTTGCAGGAAAACGAAAGATCATGTGCATTATAGAGCTGGATATAGAAATGTGCCAAGTGTCACGGAATAAGTCCTTGGGAGGCATGGAGGAAAAGAAAACATATTATTTTAAAGATACCCTTTAAACCCAAGCCAGTGCTAGATATACCATCTGAGGAATTCATTCCCCGAGAGCCAGTGGGACACCATACCGTTGGTTTCTACAGCTATTGTTGCAGAGCCTGTCAAATGTGAACTGGCGCAGTCCTCTACCTGCTCGTAATTTTCCCAGGAGACTGAAATCAGGAAGCCCGGCCAGCATTAATCCTGCTTCTTAGACCCCTGATGTGGTGAAACTGAGAATAAACAATAGAAGTAAGAATAAATGACAGACACATCACCAGCAAAAAGAGCAGAATAGAAGAAAACTTTTAACACTCTTTTCTAATCCAGGGGCCAAATGGGTCTACAACGCCTTCACATGTGTCCTTCACATATGAACTATAGCTGATACTGTAAAGCAAAAAATTTATTTACAGGATTATTAGAAAAGGAATAAGAAGTCCTGCCTGCTTCCATTTTCCAGCAGGATGATGAGCTTGTTTTCTGGTGACCCACCCATCATCTTTCATTTCCTTTTATAGGTATTAAACTGAATTATTTGGGTCAGAAAAGCCAGGCAATTTTTAAGTTCTCAGTGTTCTTCACAAAGAGAGAGAGAAACGTGTGTATGTATACGTATGTGTGTATGTATACGTATGTATGTATGTACACGTACATGTTTATATATGTGTATACATATATGTGGCTTCACAGTTTTTTGCAGGGATAGTCCATGGTTTTAGAAAGAAGCAACAACATCAAAATAAAAACAAGCTGTTTCATGGAGGTAGACTCTAATGAACTCATACAACCGGTCAATATGATGTTCTGGGAGGTTAATGCAGATGAACAAGATGTTTAAGAGAGCTGGCAATTCTTCAAAGAAATAACATTAAGAGTGTAAGTAAGTGAACTATCCATGGGAAGAGGTAAGGGGCACAGTAAAAGATCAGCCAAGCTCTTCCTGAACCTCAGACGGGAACGAAGCATGCAGAAAAGAGAGGCTGGGTCAGGTTACATGGGAGAGCTACAGAAGTGTAGCCCGATCGTGCAGGGATGAAATCGGAAAAGGCGGCAGAAAATGAGATGCAACTAGCAAGGGATATCGGGAATAACATGAAATAATTTTAAGTACTTTACCAGAAATGGAAAAGAATGAAGCAAATGATTACTCCAGTATCAAGCAGAACTGGAAAGTTTTTGACAGGCAACGCTGAGAAGCTTCTTAACATTTTTGCATCTAATTTTGATTTTTTTTTTTTTTAAATATCAGGCATTATTGATACTTGGGAAAACAGATGGATTTCAGACTTGACTATCAAAGAAGCAAGTGAGAAATTATTCAGACAAAATTTGCTGCTTTCACATCAGCTGGACTTAAAGCACTGGCTGATGAAATTTCAGTTACTGGTGGTTATCTTTGGGAACTTACAGTGGAGGGGTATTAGAGGACAGAAGGGGACAAACAGTATCCTTGAAAGGAAAGAAGGAAATAGGAAGTTATATACCAACCTATTTAATTTCAGTGCCCAGAAAAGATGCTTGAGCAAGTAAACAAGCTATTTTTAAGCACTTATAACACAACAAGTAACAGCCAGCACAGCTTTGTCAAGAACAAAAGATGTCAAACAAATCTAATCTCTCTTGCAACAGAGTAAGAGGAATCGTCAGTGGAGGCGAAACATTGGATGTCATGTTGGATGTCACTTTAGTAAGATTTTTGATGTGGTTTCATATGATATTCTTCAAGTAAACAAGGGAAACAATGTAGATGAAGATATTTAGGGAGCTGGTACAAGCGGCTCGTTGTCAGAAGGATGTTAATGAACTCAGTGGTGGTTCAGAAAACGTGTTTACATAACTGCAGATTATAGCAAACCGGGAGGCTTTAGCTTGCTGGAGGACAGGCGTAGGATTTAGAAGGATTTTCACACACTGGAGAAAGGGTCTGAAAAAAGGAGGGTACTATTCAACCGGGATAAGCGCACGCTACTGGGCGGAGGCAGATATGATCAGCTGTACAAATAGGAAAGGGGGAACTACTGGGTGTTCTGCAGGGAAAAAAGCTGCAATTATGTGAAAAGGGAAAAAAAAGAAAAAGATCTGTGGATATGTGAATCACAATCTATACAAAGGAGACAATGTCAGAGATCTGCAGTGGGAAAGTCAAACCACGTAAAACAATACAGAAAGAGAAGCACAGGCTCTTTGTGAAACAGCCTGATTTACACGGCCCTAGAAAAGCTCAGTGGCCAGGGTCTGTCTGGCTTCAGTAAATAGGTAGCCCATGAAGAGAGCAGAAAAGAACAATCTGAATGATCGGATATCTATAAAATATGCCCTATAAGGAAATTCTAAAAAAACCCAACAGGGATTTAGGTTGAAGCGGGGAAAGCGGAAGAAGAGAAAATAACATACATAGCTATACAGTACAGATATGAATGTATATCAAATGTACAAAGGACTGCTGTAAAGAGAAAAGGACGAATTTGCTCTCCGGTTCCATAGTGGATGGGTCAAGAGAGAACAGGTTTAAAACGCAGCAAGAAAGAATAGAAAATAAAAATGATAAGGATGATAGGGAAGAAGATTGGCTGAGTGGCTGTGCAGCCTCCAACCTCAGACTCTTCAAGAAGAGCTAGGCACCACCGGTCAGAGCTGGCACAGGTAGACTGGCCCTTGGGCGGAGGGTGGGCTCAATCACCCTCCATGGTCCCTGCCAGCAACACAATTCAATGAATGTAAGCTTTCTTGAAGGCCATTGGAAAGTATCACCTTCCTCAGGGAAAGGATTTTATCGTTTCTGCACCGAGCGTGCCACTAGCTTCCAAAAATAAGTTGTTTCAATAAGAATTTTAAACTGCCTTCCTATTTTCTGAGTCCTCCTTCGTTCAAGCTGTCACAATATGATTGTCCTGTGTAACTAAGTATGTTATAGATACACGAGAGGATGCACAGTTTCACTACCTGAAGAGGGCCATAATTTAGACATAAATAGGTCTGCCTTCTACTCTCAGTTATGTGAATTCAACAGAAATTATAGATTTTTATCTGACAGCAAGTTAATATTTCGTTCTTTCCCAAGAATTAAGTTTACCTTTTCCAGAACAGCCTCAGAAGTCCTTCAAGGCCTGAAATGTGACAATGACTTATTTTTTTAATAACATCATCTTTTCATTTTTTTTTCTTTTCTGCTTGCTTGTAGGAAATGCCATCACCTCCTTCACAATTTTTAAACTGTGTAGATTAAGAACAGGAATAATTACAGATGACAAGCGTAAAGAACACTCACTGCGACTATATTAAGTAAAAATATTCAGACATTCTAAACCAGTTTCATTTAATGCTATAATGTTACAGTATATACATAAGGTGTTTAGACATGCATGTAGGAACTGGTAATGCTGAAAGAAAAGGAGTTATGTTATTTTCATTTGCATGGCTGCAAACCTGAAAATAACTTCTCTGAGGTACAGGAAGCTCACAGAAATAAGCAGGAACAGAGTAACGGCCACACAACTTGTTAAAATATTTTGCTCTATTCGTTAGAAATTGATTCATAGGGGAAAAGCAGTGAGGAACCAATTTCAGGTTAAGATAGACTTAAGCTATGGGTAATCTTTTGCCATTGGATGGATAGTGATTAAAATTGCCCCGGCAAGGGAAAACAGATTTGTTTTATTTGGTTTTGTATTACCTAAAGTGAGTGCTTCCTGCACAGTGACAAGCAAACAGAAGAAAAAGTGCTTACTCCCAAAATGTTGGAGACAAAAAGACTGCAATAGATTTGTAATACCAAAAAAGAGAAAATTTGAAGTGATGAGGGGGCTCTTTTCCTGACGTCTACCAAGCTCTCTGGAGCTTCAGGCTGCCTCTTGGTTGGATAAATAATATGCAGGGCTGAACAGAAAATTGTTTTTCCTTCCCTATGAATTTTCCATTTCTATGGTATTTTTTCCATAGCTGAAATATCAAAATCCTGAACATGTTCATAAGCTGACTGAGTAAAACTGTTTCAGTAAATGGAAATGGTTTGTTTCAGTGTTTCTAAACACCCCATTTTGACCCTTTCTTTCTTCTTTGTTTTCACATAAATTGCATTGTATTTGAATTGAAATGTTGTGAATCAAACGTTTTCAGAACTTTTAGCTCTAAATATCCTATTTTTAGAGTTAAAATATCCAACCTTAGGGTTTTTTTTTGTTTGGATCTAGGAATGGCAGTGAAGCAGAACTACTTGTGTAAATGTAGTAGGAAGCTTTCCAACTAGTCTAAAACACATGAGTAAATGGAGAGAAAACATTTTATGGAATGGATATAAACAGGGGATTTGAAATAAAGCAGCAGCACCAGGAAACAAAACTTCTGCTTCTGGGTCATAATAATCCTGATCAGTGATTTGTATTAGGGGGCCAAATGCAAAAGCTGTCATACCCATCCTAAGTCACCGATCCTGATGCATCAGCAAATATTTTTGCAATGCACTTGACCCGAATTCCGATTAATTTTGCAACAGTTAAAATTCATGATTAATTATGCTCATTCAGTTGGGGTGCTCCACAAAACAGTATGGAAGGTGGCATAACTTACCCCTTTTTCTCTTAATGCAGTTGGTTTCTCTGCGTGTCTAGGTAAGAACGAACCTCTTCAAGGGGTACTGCAAGCGTCATCCAACAGGAGGGCAATGAATGGTTGAGCTCTGAGTTACCACAGAGGAACTATTCTGGCTCCAGGTTCACATTTTGGCAAACAAAAGCAAAGTCTCCTTTTCTTTAATATACTAACATTTCTCCTTTGGATGCTCTTTAGAAGTGAAAAGGAAATTTAAGTAAAATAGAATATCCTCTTCCCTAAGAGAGAGAGCAAACAAGATGAAGTGCTAGTAATCCCTGCCTCTGAATTCAGCAGTTGCTGCTAACGCTGCCATGTCCCTGCCGCTGGGGCTTATCCAGCTGTCCGGGGGGATCACTGCCCAGCTCAGTCCCAAGCATGCTGTGGGGAGGTCCGTCTGGCAAGGTTTGACGGCTCTCTGGGTGGTTAACAACAACAAAAAAATCTGGCTCTTCCGGCTGTGGGAAAGCTTTGAGAAAATGAACAAATTTAAGCAAATGCACTGTTGTCTCCCAATATTTTTAGGCAATCTGGCATGGTCATACAGGTACGTGTGAGGGGTGAATTTCTCTCATACGCAGCCTTTGGACCTCGTGATCCCACAGCTTCCAAAGCCAGTACGGTTTCTGTGATGCCACCGAACCGAGCACTTCTGCCATGGGATTTGCCAGTTGCTATTGATGGCTCCCTGACATTTTCTTTTGTCTCCTTGCCCCGCCGGTGCCTGCTGGCAGCCTCCCGTGGATCCTCGGCTCTGCTGGCGTGGGGGGGAGGCAGAAGGGGGCCAAGACGCCGAGTGAGCGAGGTAGCGAGGGGGAGCCCAGCTGGCGAGCGGGGAGGGGGAGCGAGCCAGAAGCGCAAGCTGGCCACCGCCTTGGGCTGCCTTCGGGGCAAGGCGGCAGCTGTGACCTGGGGGAGCCATGGAAAGGAGCCACTCCAGTTGGCAACGGGATCCCGAATTCACCATCAAATGAATCAGGCCTCTGAGTTACGGCTCTGTAAGTCCTGCTCATGCTATACCCCTTAGTGAACATGCCCCGGATGAAATGCAAGTGACAGGGAGTGCCGTGGG
This sequence comes from Pygoscelis adeliae, assembly GCF_000699105.1. Lineage (NCBI taxonomy): Eukaryota > Metazoa > Chordata > Aves > Sphenisciformes > Spheniscidae > Pygoscelis > Pygoscelis adeliae. Next base: position 2,081,039 of record NW_008824940.1, read on the forward strand.
TGGGTGAGGGGCTAACTGCTAAATAAATGTGCTGCATAATAATAAAAGCAAAATTGTGCTTTTCTTGAAGCCAGGCTTATCAGGGTGTTTGAGCCGGGTTGCTATCTCTTTCAATCAGTACCCTAAGACTGAAAGAAGAATTAACTGATAACAACACCATTAAAGCACTCTTGAAAGTTTAGTTTCAAGTCATACATTGTTTGGCATGATGTGACTAACCACATACACTCTGAGAGGCCACTGCAGGCATGAATAATATGACAAATGCCATTCTTCGTGTGAACAGTACTTATTTCCATTTCAGTGCAATGAAACCTGAGATGCCAAAGTGGTTAATCCTGTTTAGTGCTACTGTCAAGTCAGAGATCTGTCAGCGCTGTGTTTTCAAATGATGACAGAGGCAGTTTGCTTGCAGCTCTCGGCTTGCAAGCTCACAAGCGCCAGTGACTTCTGCTTTCCTTAGAACGCTGTTCTTTGTAAACAGAATAGCTTGGTTTAAATAGAATACATAAAGTGCTGTTTCATTTATTCAGCTTCTCAATCATTTACTTATTTATTTATAGTTTAGCTTGTTCGGCCTTATTAGGAATAGACGCTTCTGCCCACGAGGGCGCTCAACACCCACCTTCGGAGCGACGTGGGCGCCGGCAGCCTGCGGGGGTCTCTGCCAGACACAGCCTTTCTCAGCATTCTGGGGACGGAGCCCCCCCAAGCGCAGAAGACCCCAGGGTATACCCTTCCTGCTGGAGAGCGGGGAGGGAGAGCGAAAGGGCAGGTGGCCGGGGAAAGGGGGTAGGACAAGGGCCAGGAGCAGAAGCAGCAGCTGCCAGCACCTCTGTCTTCCCCTTTCTGCAAGGCAAGAGCGGTCATCTCCTGCCACCCGTCCCTGTCCTCCCTTGGGGCTGCATCTCATCTGCGCAGCGACAAGACCGAGCAAGGGAGGGACAGGGAATGTCTCGAGCTGTGGAGCGGAATAAGAGTGCCAACTGGAGCGTTCTTATTAATATTCATAAGTAAGGATTATTTTTCCCAAGGCAACTGTTTGAATTAATAATAGACAACCCCAAATCAGCAGTACATAGAGGTAATGGGGTCTTCTTTTCTCTGTGTCAAAACATTACTATTAAATACTTTGAACAAATACATAGTTTAGTTTGTTCGTATAAGAAATGATGTTACGGCAGTTGAAGTATTTCTTACAAAGATACAAAAATAATGTGCTTTTCCGTTCTTATATATATACACCACCTTACCTTCAGCTTTCAGCATTTGGGTGAAGAAAATGAAGCGTTTCAACTATTTTACCTAGTTTTCGATTTTAACAAGATTTTCCCTTGTGTTACATATTTAAAAAAAAAGATTATGTAAATGTTCTTTGTTAAAAATATGAGAATATGAGTAAAGTTGAGCTGTGAAGGAGGGTAGAAACAGTAAGAAAATGTCAGAATAGCCCTACACCATTTCTGTTCTACCTCTAGGTAGTAAAAATGAAGATTGAGGAATTGGAGGGAGAGGTGTTGAAACAGCAGGATAAAGTGAAGGACAAGTCCTCAGGGTTAAATGGTACATTCAGAGAGTTTTGAAATAAATGGTGGAGCTGCTAAAATAATACGCGCTCACTCTTAGGCAAAACAAAGAGATACTTCTCAGGAACTTGTTAGGAATACTTTCTCTGCCTAAGGTATTTTTTTCAAACATTTCCCAACAAAGGGTCAAAGATGCCAATGGTCCCTAAGGCAAATCCTGCTACACTTTGGAAGTATCTGCATAAAAGGATCATTATCAAGAAAGGCCTATAAGCAACATCGAAAATAACAGTGACAATATACAAGCATTATTTAAATCAGAGGTATATTTTCTACTGTGTTTAGTTTTATTCTCTCCATCTCAAAACAATGCAAATAAAATTATTTCAAAAACAGATGATGAAACAGATTAGAAATTCTCTTGATACTTTTATACAAGGAGTGACCATATACAAATGTATAATCTCTACAGAGATTAATTAGGGGCAGTAAAGAAATATTAAAAAAAAAGAAAAAATACAAAGAATGTAAACTCATATAGTCTTTAATTCCAAACATAAGAACATACACTGAACTTGAATATCAGGGAATGTGAAAAGTTAAAATAGAATAATCTATGAAACCCCTTACCACAATGTAACATTGCTATCAAGACTTAAGAGAATATCACAAAGGAATAGACCTGTAGAGTTTAAAATAGGCCTGACCATCTTATGATGATAATAATAGAGATAATTTTAAATAGGGAGCATCCCTTCAGGTTTTTCTTTTGCAGCTGACAGCTGCTAAGGGTAAGAAAGAAAATCCTTTTTTTGCTCATACTTTTTTTGCAATCAGTTGGGTTGTCATTGTCAGAGGAAAGTCATGGGACTGCACGAACCTCTGATCTTATAAAGTACAAAAATTCCTTTGTTCTTAAAGATGAAAAACTGTCATGACCAAAATGCCAGCTGAACAGGAGGCAGGGAAGTAGAATCATATTTCTAATGGAAATACCAGGGATGTAAAGAAAATGAGTTGCATAAGAAGTAAGATATCAAATATCTGAATTATCAGAACATAGTGTTTTTCTTTCTAGTAGTTCTTTTTCGTGAGTGTAAGTTCTTACACACTTGGCATTAACAGCTTTTTATTTATTTTTTCACTATGTCTTTATTCTTGTGCTATGTTCTTGTTCAGTTGCTTGTGAAGTTATTCCCAAAATAGCTTCACAAAGTAAGCTCTAATGGAAAAATTCTCATGCATTCGAAGTAAAGGAGGATATGAGCAGAGAGACAGAGCCAAAACCTTTTCAAATGAAGCCCTCTGTGCTTGCACCCGGTTGTTGGTGCGGAGGTTGATGTTCCCATCACAAATGGAGTGTTTCTATACATGCAATAAGGATCCTTGAGCTCCGCTACTGACTTACGTGCTTGGGTGGAGAATTCTTGACAACAGGATACTGCTGCTGCCTGGGACAGCAGCAGTGCTATATAGATATGTACATATCAGATATAGGCATACACAGTATAACACATACAGTATTTTATATATGTAAAATATATATAAAATTGGAGGGAGCTGGGAGAGATCAGAGTTGGGAATGCCTTGAAGGTGAAATGGAAACTGGGAAATGGAGAAAGGATGGCATGAGTACACCATAAGACTGTGTAAGCTGACATGAAATAAGATGCAATATTAATTTTGCAGTGCTAAATCTGTGCTCCACTCCTGCTGGCGTTACCTGGTGTGTGCAGCCCGTTGGAGGCTGTTAGCCACTTTTGCCTGTTACGGCAATCTGTATGAGCTGTATGAGTAGTCTGTAACTACCTACTGGTCAGCGCTCTCCTCTCCAGATGGGAGGTCCAGCTGGGATTTGGGCCCACTGATCTGGCATTTTTTTCTGTATATGAGAGGAGTTTTGCCCATTACCTGTTTAAAAGACCCCAACCTCTTAGAAGGAATGTGAAGTATGAGCCCCTTGGCCGCAAGCTGGTCAGAAATGCATCGGTCTCCTCAGTCTTGCCAGCCATCTGCGTGAAACTGTCTTAGCTGGAGCTGAGCATGTCTGAACACAGTTTGGACATTTTTGTGCTAGGAATTGTCTAATGCAGTCAAGAAGCAGTGTACTGAAGGGTGCTGAGTGCAGTGGCAGGTGTGATCCTATACCTGTTATAGGTCTTTTCCTACCTCTGTGGAACACACGGAGTTAATTTCTGGATGTCTTCCTTCTCAGATTAAAGATGCCAGTAGCTAAGGAAAGAAAAATTATTTACCTTCAAATAGTTCAGCTGACCTTACACATTTATCACTTTACAGGATTTCATTTTTGAATGGAGTCTATTGTTTCAATGCCATTACCTCCACTTTTAGGAAAGACAATTACAGGGCATTTATTTATACGCCAGAGACACATTGCTTAGATTTTTACATTCTTTTCACTTGAAATAGTTCTGTCACAAAACAGTTGTTTGTCTCAAGCAAATATTTTTTCTTTCAAAGTTGTACTTAGAAATACTCGAATGTCTTTTTATTTGCACAAGACAAAGACCTTTTTTACTAATGTGACAAGTGAAGAACAAGTTGGGGTAATACACTGACAAGATATGGATTACTTAGCTAATGTCATACCATTGCATGGACAGACTTTGTTTGAGGGGTTGGGTTTTTTTCCTCTCTTAGTTGGGCTAAAAGTTATCTTTCTACCAGACTGCTCTTGTAAACAAATAGCAAATTACTAATGTCCTACTTACAACTACTTTGTCACAATGAAAAATTTAGTTGTTTTGGATTACCAAAAGATTTCGCAAAGCTCTCCACTTCTCCCCAGTACCCTGCCATCAGCCCTCTGATAACTAGTGAATGTGTATGGTCACCTAAATCATCTGAAGATTAAAAAAACCCCACTTTTTGTTTGTTTTTCATTTACGAACGGGCATATTTCCATGTATGGCATAGGGCCTTCTATGCCCCTGACTTGTGTTCACAGCGAACCATTGCAGTTCATGGCACCGTTGCTGTATTCATGCCATCTGCCACTCTTTTGGCCATGGCCAGCTAGCTGTGGTGATGCTCAGACAGCATCAGAGACACCACAGCAGCAGCGGACTTACAGTACCCTCTTAATTCATAATGTTTGGCTGAAAGCTGTCTCTTAAATACATTTATAAAATCCCTCACATACTGGAAGTGTGCCAGGACATGAGCCCAAAGACATCATGGGGACTGTGATCAATTTTTCTTGTGGACCTGAGCCCACATTTTGGGGTGTTTTATGCTTCCAGCTGAAAAGAGCTCACCAGGGAACAGCATATAGCTGTGATTTACCTGGTTGACTTTTCTCATCTGAGCCAATGTAGATACCTAAAGGAGGGATGTTGAAGGACAAAGATAGAGCTGTACTGCCCGAGTAGTGCTTCTGAGATCATGGGATGGGAAAACAGTAACGCCACTGCACTGTCCCCAACCATGTATCACTACTCTATCCAGTCCTGGTCACAGGAAATTCCTTTCGAAGATAGAGTTTTCACTGCTGAAAAGACTGTAAACTCAGTTTATTTTAATATACAAAGTCATTTTCAATTTATTTATTTTCAATAAATAGTCATTTATTTTCAATGTTTCTTGATGTTAACTCAATAATAAAACATCTTTTGCAAAATGGTGTCCCAGAATTCTTTGTTGAGCCAAGTTTAAGAAATTGACATTCCAAGATGCCTGAGGCATTTGGAGAAATGACTACTGCACAGAGATGACATAAAGAAGTGATGGTGTTTCTCTTCTTTTATAATTAAACTTGTGTATTGTCCTTTAATGAAATCAAAGAGCCTTTTGCGCATATTTTCAGTGCTTCAGTAGCTTAATGAAACAACAATCTAGAGAAAATATAGCAGGAGGACATAAAATTGCCTTGCTCCAAAAAGCCAAAGTAGTTACACAGGAAACAGAAAGGTAAACACTGAAGCTGAAGATTGGGCTAAAAGCTCTTGTGAGATGGTGTATGTTGCAGCAGAAGGAAGAAGCAGCAGACTGAACAGAATTGAGAGGAACCACTGTTTTTGTTTTGCGATTTTGGAAAGCCACCACTCTAGCCTAGCACATCTTCAAAAAAAGAGGTAAACTAGGACTGCTTTGAAAATCAGATACTGAATTTGATCAAAAAGAGGCATATATTCCAACAAAGATGCATTCACAGGGAGAATAATAGGATCCAGCCCAAATTAATTTTCTGTCTCTTGTGAGTCAGGACTACAGTAATGTGGCCTCAGATGATAACACTGAATCTGAACCACATTGCTCTGAACAACTGCCACGTAGAATCATAGAATCATTAAGGTTGGAAGAGACCTCCAAGATCATCGAGTCCAACCGTCAACCCAACACCACCAGGCCCACTAAACCATGTCCCTAAGCGCCTCATCTACCCGTCTTTTAAATACTTCCAGGGATGGGGACTCAACCACTTCCCTGGGCAGCCTGTTCCAATGTTTAACTACTCTTGCAGTAAAGAAATCTTTCCTCACATCCAATCTAAACCTCCCCTGGCGCAACTTGAGGCCATTTCCTCTCGTCCTTTCGGCAGTTACTTGGGAGAAGAGACCAACACCCACCTCACTACAGCCTCCTTTCAGGTAGTTGTAGAGAGTGATGAGGTCTCCCCTCAGCCTCCTTTTCTCCAGGCTAAACAACCCCAGGTCCCTCAGCCGCTCCTCATAAGACTTGTTCTCCAGACCCTTCACCAGCCTCGTTGCCCTTCTCTGGACACGTTCCAACATCTCGACATCCTTCTTGTAGTGAGGGGCCCAAAACTGAACACAGTATTCGAGGTGTGGCCTCACCAGTGCTGAGTACAGGGGCACGATCACTTCCCTGCTCCTGCTGGCCACACTAGTTCTGATACAGGCCAGGATGCCATTGGCCTTTTTGGCCACCTGGGCACACTGCCGGCTCATGTTCAGCCGGCTGTCAACCAGTACCCCCAGGTCCTTTTCCGCCAGGCAGCTTTCCAGCCACTCTTCCCCAAGCCTGTAGCGCTGCATGGGGTTGTTGTGGCCAAAGTGCAGGACCCGGCACTTGGCCTTGTTGAATCTCATACAGTTGGCCTTGGCCCATTGATCCAGCCTGTCCAGGTCCCTCTGCAGAGCCTTCCTACCCTCGAGCAGATCAACACTGCCGCCCAACTTGGTGTCGTCTGCAAACTTACTGAGGGTGCACTCGATCCCCTCGTCCAGATCATTGATAAAGATATTGAACAGAACTGGCCCCAATACTGAGCCCTGGGGAACACCGCTCGTGACCGGCCGCCAACTGGATTGAACTCCATTCACCACAACTCTCTGGGCCCGGCCGCCCAGCCAGTTTTTTACCCAGCGCAGAGTACACCTGTCTAAGCCAATAGTAATACCAGCCCTGACCTGCATGATGTTACAGGTCCTGGTGACCCCACCTTCAGCCTACCTTCAGTCTAAGTATAAGCAAGCCCATAAAAAGATAGATTTATACATGGTTTTTTTTTTCCCTTTAGCTGCATTTGAAGTTTATGTGCCACGGTAGATTTCCATATATATCAACACTTTTATATTTTTCAAGACACTTCATGGTTTCCTTAGATATTCTGTGTACAGCGATGTGCTGCACTCATTCTTAGGGTTGAAACATTATTTTACTGTCCCTTAAGTCACATGGCTAGCCAGTATGTGGGGCTTTATGGGGTATTTCTGCTAGGAAGAATGCTAATTACATCAGTCATTGATTACATGAGTAGTTCTTTGGTGCTGTCTTTGGTGCGGTTTACAGAGACTCTTCGCACAGCCCTGTTGCCCGGAACACAGGAGGAAGCTGGGCTCCTCCACAGTTCCAAGCCTGCCTTTCCCAAAAGCAACCTGATAAAGCCTCCTGGCTCCATCACATACCAATGTTTCTTTTGCTGTTCTCTAATTCTACATGGGCTTTTCAGCTGTCATCACCACTCAGCAGAAGATGGTACCTTACATTTGGCTCTGTCCTTCATGGTGGCTCCATTTCTGAAGCTATTGTTAAGCAAATGGGCTTCTTTCTAGTCAGAGCATCGTACCCAGCATATTCAAATAAATCTGCAAATCCCAGACAAAGATATATCTGTTTAGAACTATTAATGTGGTATATAATCCAGAATTCTGAACAATGACTTTAAATCCAGCACTGTGCAGATTAAGCGGGACATTTACTACTACAGGCCAACTGACTCCAATGTGTTCAGCACCTCCTGCATACTTTCTTCCCCCCGTTCATGTAGCAATACATTACAGATTAAAAATGCTTAATATTTTATCATATACTTGATTTGGCTACTTTAGTTCTCACAGGGATCAAAAATCAGAAAATGCTTCAAAAATGAATTAAAAAATTTTTATTTTGGACAATCTTTCTTTAACAGCTTTTAGACTATTTTTCTACATCACTGCAAAATCCCACTGGAGTATAAGAAGCTAACGTGAAATGAGTGTTTCATTGAACGTGCAGTTACAACTACTAGAAGCAAGGCATGAAAGACAGCATCAAAAACATCAATCAGTGTAAGATATTGAAATCAAAGAGAAAGAATTCATCCTGTTACAATGTCGGAAAAAATGGCAGACCTAAAATGAAAATTTCTCTGCATTGGCTATGCTGAACAGAAAAGAAAGCTCTAGAACTGTAACAACAACAACAACAATAATAATAATAATAACAACGATGATAATAACAGTAGGGACTTTTAAGGTGCTGAAAAGGGCGTAGCAAAGATGCATCATTATCTAGTAACATTCCAACCTCATCAACATTACCAGAAGCAAAGATTGTAATTCAAACAATCATAATGCAACTGTGACAGTAATTTTTAACTTTTTAGGTAAAGAAAAATAGCTAGGAGAATAAAACAAGCCATATTTCAGAGGCCTGTTCTGCATAAAGGAGTCACCATGACACAAATTTCAATAGCCACTGCCTTGAGGCACAGGTGCAAAAGTCCAAAATACAAGACAACATATAATGCAGAATCCTGTTGAGCAAATGCTCGAGAAGGAGGTTTCAGATATGACTTGGGCCAAAAATTTCACAGCTGTATACACTAAGGCAGACTGAAGCTGGATCTGCCATGAAATGAGTACACAATATATGGACTGTGAATCAGGCTGATTGAGTTCTCAAGGATACTAAGCAGTTTCAATGTGCTGTATGCAGTGAATCAGCAAAACAACAGACACCCAGAAAACCCAGGAAGATGCATATGATACTGGTATGAGGTAACCATGAAATAAATAAGGTGCAATCTATGCAAACTGCATAGCTAAATGCTTAATCTGACACACTATTTTCCATGAGAAGGGCACCATCAAAAGTGACTCTTAAGATTTTTGGTCTGGTATTTAACATGACTCCATATGAAGAAAAGCAAAACAAAAAGAGGGTAGCCTTATAAAAAATTTCCTGATCCAACAACACTTCTGTTTCCCTGCAGTCAAGGACAAGATGGCTCAGAAACATTCATCTACCAGCACCACTCTGGCATTCCTCCCAGAACTTTCAGGGCCTGCTTGGCAGAAAATATGTAGCTGAATAATTTTAGTGTACTCAACATCTCTTATCCCATGCTTCACAGTCATCTTCCCGGAAGCTCTGCTTAAGCTTAAGGTGTGTAACCATCAGCAACCTACATATTTCAGCTTCCTCAGTGATGAGAAGGAATCACTGACAGCCTCTGGGACTATTGCTTTACACTGCAGGCTAAGCTAAGTGTCAGATAGCCTGAATCATGCATGTGTGTGTGATGAAGGGACACATGTCGGACCAGAGGCAGCAACCCTGATCACCTGGCCTTGATAATCAGTTCTAGAGAGGGTTACGATCAATACAAGCACTACCAAGAATGCAGAGACCTCCAGCTCTTGAAATAACAGGTCATGATCAGCAGTATTAGTATCAATTGCGAAGTCCACAATACGCAAATGAATTTACTCATCTCAGAGCAACACGCAGCCAGTACTCAGGACCAGCATGATCTTGGTTCTGTAGCAAAGCCTAAACTGAGCTTGAAATATACCCCAACTGTAGCCGAGGCCAAGTGCCTCAGGAGCGAAGAAGCCCTCCCCTCCCCAATCCTTCTGAAAATGAGCATGTGGAGAGGAAAAGACAGTTGGTGAGGACCCTGTGCTCCAGGTCATCACATTTTTTCAGAAAAGGTGGCGCTTTTCCTTCCTTGAGCGAGGTATGACAGCGGGCGCCAGTCTTGGCGCTACTGCCTTGTCTTACTGGCACAGTGATAACAGGCCAGGGTTCGAAATAGGAAATCCAGAATATCTGAAACATCTTCATCAGAGACCAAATTAAACCCAGGAAAAGGAAGAAGTCTGTTGTGACTTTTGGCTTCTCATAATAACCAGGTAAACTAGTCCACGCTTTATATTTCCTCAGTAAGTCCTCTCTGCTGTTTGTTCTCTCTGTGCCATTCATTGAGCTTTAGACCCTTTTTTGTGATGCTTGTTTGTGTAATTTTCTGTTTTCTCTCCCTCACACAAAATCCCTTCCTTTACTGCTCTTCGCCCGAGAGGATATCCTCACCCTGTTCACGCTGAAGGGGAACCCTCGCTCCGGCTTGGGTGGTGTGCATTCCCCACTGTGGGATCAGGTCCTGCACATGCAGAAATCTGCACTGGGATCCTCCTCAGGAACAAAACTGAGTGCAGGAGCAGGCCTTCCCCCCCCCCCCCCCCCCCCCCGCACACCTCGGCCAAGGTTTATAAAATGGCATTTCAGCAGCTTCTACTTCTCTGAATACTGATTTCCTCATCTTTCCATATAGCCTGCTTAGGGGATAAGTTATTTACCCTGTTCAATTTAGAAAGTCTTCTTTCTCAAAATTAAGGATAGCTGTAGCACAGAAAGTCCTTGTGTGACTGCTGGGGCAAGTGTTAGACAATCATATCATGGCCAGTACCTGGGGCACATCCAGACTATCTCCAGAACTAGCCTACAAGAAAGTCAAGTTGCTGCTTTCTCAGAAGATATCTATATGCTAGCTGGAGTAGATTTTAAACTGAGTTTACTACCATTGTGTCCTCCCCTGTGATTAAATAATGCAATTTAAAAAATAAGATAATGGTCACAAAAAGAAAATACAGAGTTTGGGAAAAGAGGAAACTAGGCAAAGAAGAACCTAAAGGAAATGTTCTAAGAAAGGCAATGACTTCCATATAGGCCATGCTTAAGCAATAATTTCAAAGCTGAAAAAAACCTTTGCGGGCCTCAACACTAGGTAAATAACATGGCAGTGCTCCTCTTTTTCATAATAGGTTGGAAGGTCTAGTCATCAGTAGAAGGACAACAGAATTGTGTTCTTGTTTAACATACACACATTATTTGAAGAGCTGATGGATCATTACATATTGGGTGTAATCCACAAGCCACAGACCAGTCATGGTTAATTCATATGACAAGGCTTATTTCCATATTTCACTGTTCAGACTGTTACAGAGGGTTTGCATGTTTTTATTTCTTTCCACACCTTTCCACCTCCTCACTGCCAATTTAGGAGCTGTTAGTCTCAGTTCATAGCAATTGTGAGAAAATAAAATTCCATCTGTTTCTGTCAGGAAAAGGAAAGATAGGGAATGGAATGAGAGAATCAACAGAAAATTCCACTTGCTAGACATCCTTTGCTGCTAGCTATTACTTTTCTAAGGGATGCCTTGCTCAGTTGTATTGCACAAAGTACCTAGCACTTAGCATATGCACAGTATTTTAGTTTTATATATGTCCTTAAATTCAGCACTTCCAAGAATATCGTGCCAAGCACTATTCTTCCACTGTTCATCTAAATCCATAAATATGACTCCCATGTGCAGATAGTGCTGTACAAAACTATTTAACTAATAAGGAGCCCAAAGCCCATTTTTCCCTCACTGGGTTTTCAGCTCCAGACATATTTTTAATAGGAATGTGTAGGAACTCATGCCAGAGTTGCTGAGCATAACAGCAAAATTTAGGCTTCTGTCTTTGCAATCTGTCTTTCCAATAGCTTTGGAAGGGCTTAAAGGTGAACAAATAATGAGGAAGAGAGACAGAGAGAGGGGGAGGGAGACACGCATGCTCAGACAGAAGCGGGGAGAGATTTAGGCTAAAAAAACATTAAGAGTTAAATGATCTGCAAAGAGGAAAGCCTTGAAATTAAATTTCACTCGATATCAAATAGGAGATTTAAGAGTGGTATGTTAGAAGAGGCTCCTTTCATGAAAATGCAAATAGCAGCAAGCTGTTTTAATTATAGGCTGTAAGTGTTGCATGCTGGGAGACTAGAAAAAATATAGAAGAGAGCAGAACCATAAAACCTTCCCATCGGTATTATCGGGTCTTTTTCAAAGAACAGTAATCTCAATCAAGCAACATTTTGCAGCCCCATTGTGCTTTTTTCTAGTTCATTGATAGTTTGACACATGCATATGCTGATGGGATTTCTTCTGCTTGGAGCTATCCCTTCAAGGTGGGTCTCACAACTAAAAAGACATGATGCTATCAGCTTCGGAAGGTGGAGGAGCAGGCATGAATCCCACTTTCCTCCTGATCTGGGGACCTGCAACCACTGCTGCCAGGGGCAGGAAGATTAGATCCCATAATCTGGTCCCCTGAAAGAAAGAGATGGAAGTATCCAGGTGGGGCAGCTACAGACCACAAATCTTCACCATCAAACAAGGCTGTTCTTTCCTACAAGCAGCTGTACGTAACACAAATCATTAGTCAATACAACCAGGGGTTCAGTTTCATTTCCAGTATAAAACAGTGCTTGCTGGCAAAAGGAGATCTTAAAGAAAACACATCATCAAATATGCTCTACCTAAATGTAATACAAACACAAGCAGTTCACCTTAATAGCAGAAGTGACAATTCTCCTTGTCCTTTCCACCTCTTTCCACCTGCTAAGGCATGCAGGTTGCAGCCAGGTCCGTCTGAACACCTTGTATACTTGCCAGCCCCCTAAATTCTAATCTCTCCCCCCCTTCAGTGAGAAAAAAGACCTTCACTTCCATTTTCAAATGGAGAACGAAGTAAAACTAAAACACCGTCTTTCAGGAATTAAATATTTGCATACAAAAAAAGTCACAGAATACATTACTTAGGTATATGTTTGTTTAAAGTCTGGAAACATTGTGATGATGGGTGCTGAATAACAATTGGATAATAATAGCTCTGAAATATTCAAAGGGAAAAATATGAAACCCCTCGGTATTTAAAAATACATTCAAGCTTTGATGACTGCATTATGTTTGAGAGGCCAACGCTGCTTTCCTAAGGCTTTTTTCGCTTTCCTTCAGTAGATGTCACTGCAGTACAGGACAACTAGTTCCAACACAGTTTTGGGGAAAAGGCTAATACGAGTTTCACCAGGGAGTGGTCCACAATGGAGAACTGAAGCCTTATGCTTTCAGATTTTCAGCAGCACTGAGTATCAGTCCTCACATCCAAATTTTTTCTTATGCCTTTGTTTCTTGGTTGGGATCAAACACAAGAAACTATTTGCTGCCATGGTTGGATGCAGATGAAATCACATCAGGGACGCCAACCTGGGACAACCATCATTCTGAAGCAAAACCAGCTTTCATGCGCTTCATTTTGCTTCTGAGGACCCAAATCACAACCTTCTTTCTGATGCAGCCTCCAGTCAAGTCCTTAATCCCACGTATGCATTATTCTCATCAAGATTTTAACTCTTCTCTCTGCATTTCTTGCTAAAACTTGAAAGCAAAATGTCTACCAGATTAGTTTTTAATTTTTCTGATTTAATGTATTTCACTTTTAAGATGGCTTGGCTGCTCATATAGTAAAACAAAATGTTGTTTTTAACTGGGGTCGAGGGGTTCTACTTAAAACAATAAATCTTCAGATATTAGCCAACAATGAAAATATTTGAAAGTAATATGTTTACTAAGTTGAAAAAATCTATTTTGAAATATTCCTGGAAATGCCTGTATGTCAAACACGGAAGGACTGAAGCTAAAAAGGGAAAATAACAGGATGTGTGTGAGAAGCAACATCAGAAATTGAGGAGGGTTTTACAAGATTAAAAACATACTGTTAGCAAGCTCATGTACAGTTAAAGAAATGCGGTTGCTAACAAAGTCATCTGAATTTAGTCAGACCGTACAAACTCCTCCTCTCTTAGTCATTCCTAGAAAACAAACCAGAACCGCAGTCTGCCACGGCTCCCTGAGCCTAACAACTAAATCCCTTTTCAAAAACAGGAAGGAGAAAGCTTATCTTGGAAACAGGCTTTGTAGCTTCAGGCTCTTTTGTAGACATAATGACTGAAATACTAATGCTGGTCGAGAGCACCTTGTTGAGCACGCAAGATGTGAGATCAGCAGACCTTTCCCCAGTATAGGAGAGAGCAGAACCCCTTCACCTGAAGAACCCCAGTTGCTGAGTTATTACAAGGAGCGAGCGGTGTATTCGAGCGAGACGGATCCCGTCCTGAAGCTTTGCAGTGCATGTAAAAACACACACTTTGAATTTCACAGAAGCCAAGGCTGCCCGCTGGGAACGTTAGGAGGAACTCACTCAGCCAGTGGGCGTTCTGCACTCACGTGGGGAAGCTCCCTTTTGATCTCTGGGCACGGTTTTATGGAGTGCTCTCTATAGAAACCCAAACTCCAGTTGATAGAAGCACGGAGAAGCGGCAAGGCCCACGTCCAGGAAAAAAAGATATCCACTTCCAAGCAAAGCTCACATTGAAAGAAGTTTTCATGGCTGCTGCTAATTTGCAGAAGCAGCTGGAGAAACAGGAAAGTCCCTGAGATAGAAATCAACACCATTATCAAGCAGCAGAGCCCTTCAGTGCAGACTGCTGAAATAAACCTGGTCTCAGCCATTTAGGTTTCATTCAAGCTCAAGCATTAAGCATTATTAAGCGTTAGTACAGACATCATCCAACCAGACCTGCCTAATGTGATGAAACAGAAAGATCTAAATTTGTTTAGGAATGACGCTGTTAACATCTATGCCTTCTCTCAGCTAAATCAATCACCTGCTACTTTATTAAATTTGGTTTCTATCAGCCCTTCTACCAGCCTAATGAGCACATTGAACGGGAGAGAGTAGGAATCAGTAGTTCATTTCCTTCTGCCCTCCTCAGAGGAAAGCTCACACATCTGAGCAACTATTTGCAGATCATCTCTGGAAAGAAAAGAGAAGAATGTTTTGAGGAACTATGCTTTAAAGCCACTTTCTACTGAGATGGCTAAACAGAATTTAGGACCATTATTTTTACCATCCAAGTTTGAAAATTTTGTCTTGCCTTACGCTACATCTTCCTTTCTTGCTGCTTCTACCTGTCTTGTTTCACAGCTTCAAATTTCACACCCACACCCTTCTTTCCTCCCACTCTCTTTGTCTCTGTAAAAACCCCTGCCATCCATGACTTCTTCATATGTCACTCCCTTCAGCCTCACCAAGTCCTGGATACTTTTGTTTCTCTTCACCCTCTTTCAGAGGTTTCTCTCTTCCTTCCACACATTTCGCCCCCCAGCTTCGTTTGATGGTAGTCACACTGGGCTTCTGCTCTCTCCCTGCCTATGCTCCTCCCTGGCTAAATCCCTTATGCTCTTTCTCCATTTTTAGCAGCATTGAATACGACTCTTCTCCACTTCCCCCTATCATTTCCTTGCTGTCTGCTCACCATGCAGCAGTTCTCAGTCTTGTTCTTTGATTTCAACTCAAGGCATTCTTTTATTTTTATTGTATCCCACGTTAGTCTTTGCTGATCCACCCAATCCCTTTGCTGAAGAGTCCCACGTCTCCCTTCTGTGTTACCTTCAGCTCACCCTATACCAAAGCTTACTGTCTAGCACTGATTTTCATCAGCCATATTCTCAGATCTCTGGTGCTGTGTTCCTCCCTTTTAAACAATGATCACGTATCTTTCAGCTTCGCACTTAAGGTCGTCTTCTCCCTCATGCTTTGTCACTCAGACTTTCCACAACTTCCAGGTCATCAGCATTTACCAGAATTTGTCTCCCCTCTCTTTTCCCACATTTTTTCTTTCCTTTCTTCTTCTATCTCAAGGATTGTTATTCATTTTCTGCCCGCTTCACTCTTCACCCTTTCTTTTGCCTCTCTCCTACTCCAAAACAGCTAGCTCTGAGTCAAGCTGTCTTTCCCAACTACAAGTTTGTTTTATCCATCTTCAGTTCTTCCAGTTTCCTAGTTAATTCTCCATTCTCCAGTTGGAGAACATCTGTCATCTCAAGTAGGCTTTTTGCTACCCTGAATCATCCTCCCTCTTACCCGGCTCCTGCATCTCCTTCACTCTCCACATTGGGATCTCACCAATGTCTTCTACATGAAGACATCTGCTTTCCATCACTTCCCTCCTTTCCTTCTTCCATGTTACATATTAAGAATTTATCTTTTCCAACTCCTCCGTTTGCCTCAGTTCTTCCATCCTGAGCAAACTGTTGTTCACTCCTCCTTCAGTTCTCATGCTCCCACCAAAAACATTCTTTTTCTGATCCCCTTTTCTCACAGCTACAGACTACTTGGCTCCTCTTTTCCATCTCCAAGCTCATTAAACATACCTCTTCTCCAGTTTCATCCCAGAACCTCTGTAAACTAGCCTACTCCCCTTAGACAGAATATAATCTGCTCTTACCTGTGTCTCTCATTGGTTTTGAAGTGAACTAACGTTGAAAAATAATAATCCATCATTGAAACCTTGTCCTCCTTAAGTTTCCGTGACTGTCTTTTTTTTTTTGTTTTCCCTCTGTGCGTCTGTCCATTACCACTTCATGCCATTTGGAGTTCTTTCAAGACCCACCTCCAGCATTTATGATGATCTAACCCTATGATGATTTAGTTATTATTTTGAATATTCATCTCTTCACTCCAGATCTGCCTGTTTTTATTCAAAGTCAAGTCTCAAAAAATCTGGCTCAGATTTGTTCTTCAGGGACATGACCCCAAGAACAGTATGTTTAAAACAACACTTGCAGTTGCATCTCCTTTGCAGTCATCGCGACAAATAATTTCTAGCCTGCCACTTATTTGCACTTTCCACCTCCATCTTTTTTCTCATAGCCAAATTATGCCGTAATCCTAACAAGACTCTCTTCTAACATTTCTAGTAGAAGGCTTTTTGCATTCATCTGCATACTAAAAAACTCATCCAAATTTTCATTATACCACACATTGATTGCTGCAACATCTGTTTCCTTACCTACCTTAATAATTCATCATAATTCAGGGAGATGGTAAGTTCTAAATCTTCCTCTCTTACAATCCTTTCTTTGTTCTCCCCATCTTTACAGCATCAGTGTACTCTGTCTTCATTTTCAAGTCCTTTTGCAATCTATCCCCACCATATCATCTCTCAGGCTCCTACATCCAGCCTACCCAGGATGGTAGTTATCATCTGCTTGTTGAAACTCCAGGTACGCACATCCACATTACCTATCTCCCATATTGCTCCCACGTGCTCTTGTTGAGTTTCTCATAAACATCAACAAAGCCACTTCAATATTCTCCTTAAAAATCTGTTTGAAATTCACCTCTGCCATGATGCTACAGATTCGGATAAGTCTAGCCAACTGTCTATCATGCTGTGTGAACTACCTCATCCTTTCCCAATGCTCTCCCACCTGTTACCTCTTGAATTATGAAGTTTTGGGGGCAGGGATCGTCTTCTTATTTTGTGTTTGTATGACACCTGATCCACCTAAATAAGAATTCTGTCCAAGAGTAGGACTCTTTAAGTACAATAGTGATGATAATACATGTTACAATAGGTAGAAATTGTAACATCTCAACTGTGTTGATATTGTTGTGCAACCCCTCTCTCTCTGCTGTATTTAAATTCATATTTTAGAACATAATCTTCTGTATGTCAGGCTACAAAAAACATACACAACTTTTCCCATGTTAAAAATACATTAAAACCAAGTTATATCTTTGATTTAATTAAAAATTACATTTAGTGGGACAATGTCAGCCTAGATGCAGTATTTCATGTATTACCGTTTCATACATAAAGTTTCGGGATTCTGTATACAGATGCTAAATGTAGCGGCATGGGCTCTCCATTAGGCTTGGCTTAGTAAGACAGTTAATAAATTCTAATTCTTCTAGAGAGGAAGGGTGATTCTTCTTTCCTATGGAAAGCTATTCTTTTAGAAAATAGGTCAAAAGAGCCGCAAGTGGGGGATACTGCTGGTATAGGTGAAAACAATAGTAACTAAGTAAAGTTTAAATGCAACCAAGAGAGAAAGGAGTACGAGGGAGAAGTCAGACAGAGAAGGAAAACAGAGTATTTAAGTATAATGAGAGGGGCATGCTTTGGGAAACTGTTTATGGAAAGTAACAAATGCTCTGAAAACAAAACTAATTTTAAGAAAATAATCACCGGAAAAATATGTGAGCTATCCCATCTAATCTGTTTTCATTCTGACATCATTGCTAGGGACGCCAGAGCCCCATGGGGGGAAAAAGGGGTGGAAGATGATGTGATCTGTGAGACTATAATAATGTATGTCCGTACCATTATTCTGAGATGAGCTGAGGACTGCAGCGTTGATGGGTCTAGACATACAGGAATTGCCCTCAGAGCTTAAGACACAGACTACTGCAACAGAAAGCCACCCTGCAATCATGTCATCTTACCCCCTGTCTTGTTCCAAGCAAATGCTGACATAAAACTATGAATTATGCTCAAGGATGAAATACCTCATGGGCAAAGCTACCTATATGCACACTGAAGGTGCCTATTACACACAGTAAGAGACATTAGGATGAATGAAATCCATTAACCGTAACTGGTCATTATTACTGAAATAAAGATGCATAGTTCTTTGAAATGTCAGATTGTCTAAATTACTGTAGTCTGGAAAGAAATATTATTTAACTTTATTCTGTGTACTATTTTCTTGTCACAGAGAAGTTATAAAAACACACTGACTTTAGAATCATAAAAGAACAGCAATAGTGTTTTTACTTTGCTAAAAGTCAGTTTATTTAATTGGAAAATATAATGCTTGTATGCTTGATGGCTTGCACACATAGGTAGTTTTCATCAGGTATCAGCACTGTCATAAACACAATAAATTACAGTAAAAAATGGACCGAGTCAGAATATCTAAACAAATTAAATGTCAACAACTCAATTATTCATCTTTGCTTCTGCAAGTCAAAACAGTCACATCCTGATCTTGCAGGTTATAATTAGGCTGAGTCCTGGCTCTGTAAAAGCAGAATGTGTATCTTGCAATCTACCCACATATGTTTAGGAAGCCAGAAGAAAGGGCAGTGGTAATGCATAAGAGGAGAATACAGCAGGTGGCTAAGCAGCACAGAAAACCTATTTTTAAACTAAGAGGCAGAGAGTAGGTAAGCTCTAGATCACGGGTACTTTTCATAGCCTAAACAAGTCTTGTTAAGGAAGAAAGACAGTAAAACTATCTCTTACAGAACAAGCACTGTTTCTTCTGTTACTTCCCCCTCCTGGAAGGGCTCTGTTTGGCGTAGAAGTGCTGGGCAGACCAGCTAGCAGTTCTGTGGTGGGAATGCGCAGAAAACCCTCATCCCTATTGAATCCCCACAAACACCCGACCCAGGCAAATCTTGCAGAGTGAACCGCTTGCCATTTCAGTGAAGGATGGTTGCAGCACCCCCCAAATGGAGGAGGGAAAAATTGGTTTGTAGCCCTTGCATGGAAATGATTGCACAGGGAGGAATAAAGCCATAATTCTTTGATCATGAGCCCAATCTTCAAAATGAAATGATCCCATTCAAGAGCAATACTTGCAAATTACGCATTTTAAAACATACATTTTAAGAAAAGCTTTGTAAAAGGATGTCAGTGCAGTTATAGCAAACTCTACCACCTGAGAATTGTGACTGTCGGCCCTTGTTGCACGTATTAAATATGCAATGCTGTATAGGAAATTCATGATAAAATTCTTTTTAAATTACTGCTTGCTCAACTGAGAGCTTGGTTCCTGGGAAAGCAACAGCCAGTTTGTAGAGAATAATAAAACCAGCATCACTCCCTTTTGTTGCATTGTTTTCTCTCAAGACCCTAGGAAAGAAACAATATCTATTCACTTCTTCATGGCTTTTGTTTCTTCTGTATGTAATGAAATGTCACTGCAAGAAAGAATAAATGAATAATCTGCTCCTATCCATGTGCCAATTTCTGCACTTTTCAGCTAGGCGAAACTACCATTGATTTTTGCCTGTTTAAAGGCTCTTCTAAAATGCTGCGATAGTATCTTGCCCCATGTATTTACATTTATACCTGTCTAAACCGTACGGATAATGCTACTTACTCAGTATCCTCTTGCCATCCACTTCCACTGATGCTTACATCAAATGTATTCCTTCTTGGCTCTTAGTGTCAGTGGCTTGATACAGATGCAGTGGGCAAGCAGCTCTTTCCTACCGAGATGGTATTACATTGGTTAGCCATCAAACCAGTAGCTGCCTGTGCACCTAGCTGATACAATGACTCATAGGCACTCCTAGAGAAGACAGGTGTAGGACTTGGCACTTCACTCCGCTTCCAGCAGAACAGATCAGACTGCTCGGATCTGCACTGGAGGGCCAGCCTGACACCGAGCCAGCTAGTTTGTGGCACCAAGAAAGGAAGCCAAGACAACCTGGCTGCTGCCTTCAAGTGTTTGTCTTTGGCCTGGATCACTCCACAACCCCCTTAGGAGTCCCTGGAAAAAACATTTATGTGGCCCAAACTTGGGTGTTTCCCCTCCTTTTTATGGGAAAAATGTCTAAAAATGGTATCTTGTTATGAATGAGACCTGCTGCTTATTTGTATGAGAGTCATATATGCTTGTTTTACCTGGTAAATTATATTTTTGCCTATATTTTATTTTAGTGACTCGGTGGAGTCTAGCCTAGCTTCTCAAAACAAAATCTCTATTATAGACCATGATGCGCGTGTCAGAAAAAAAGGGCTTGGCCTCCACGTCCATGCCTGATTTGCAAGGGTTCACATTAGAAAATTCCATCTTTTTAGTTGAGTGAAATTAGCCTTAAACTTTTGGACGCAGTAAACAAAAATCTGTTGTACTCTAACATTTCTGTTACAACCACAAGATGAGGGAGGAAAATATTATGATGAATACTGAAGAAATCCAGAAGACAAGTGAGCTATGATGTTTAATTTCAGGCATATAAAATTGTGGACTGCTGTCTTTATTGCAGCAAGGCTCAAGATTAAAGTTTACAATAAAGTGTTCTATCTTCTCTATCACATACCGTATTATGAGAAACATCCAGAAGAAGGCAGATCTCAGTAAAAAGAGTAACTACATCATGTTAGTGCGTGAAACTGGTTACTTGTGAGAAGCACTGTAGGAAAAGGAAATTGATTTTCTGTAGGTTATAACAAAAAATCCACAGTTCTCTGCTCAGATTTTGCCACAGCAGTGAATCTGTCTATGCCTTCTCACAAAAATTCAACATGTACTACATCACTTACAATCTGGCCTCATATTAAAATGACAATATACACTGATAGAAAAAAATTGTTTTAATTGCTAGCATATGTTACTGGAAATTCATTTAGCTATTTTTAAGCATTAAAGCATTACCCAGTCATTGATCTTGATTTTTAACTTGTAGCACCACTGCCTTCTATCCTGGAATCAGTTACAGGCATAGGGGGATAATTAAGGACCACAAAAGCCATTGACAATATCTGCAGTAGCAACGCTGGTAGCACATTTCCTACCCTTTAGACAACAGCATCATATCTTGAACCTCAAGTTATCCTTATAGCTACGGATGATGTGTTGTACTCCTGACACAACAATATAGGAATATCCATATACAAACTGGGAGTTTTGGCAGACTTTTAAGCATCGAAGTTTTAGAAGATCAGTTTGACTGCCTGCCATGAACCATGAATCAGGTCTTTCAGATGTTACATTAGAAATCCTCTGGGACCTTCCTTCTGAACTACAAAGCTCCAAGTCTTTGACTAAACTGGCAAGCATGAGGCCTAACAGAAGACCTGTATAGTGCAACAGTTGGTGCTGAGGGCCTGATCTCCAAGCTATACACATTTCAGGGATTCCTAGTGTTCGACTAGTTCAGTCAAACTGAGTGCTCATTTGTGGCTGGAATGTATTAGGTGCACTCCTGGAGCACCTCTGCCAGTTTAGCTTCATCCAAAAGGGATCTGCTCCGTGCACTCCCACCGCCACTCCACACCGTGAATCAAAAGCACTGTAAACTGAGATTACAGTGAGTAACGTAACAGCATTTACTTCAAAAGTGCATCCCTGGTCCAAAGTAAAACACTTAAGTGCCCCAAGGCTCACAGTCTATGTGGAATGACAAATGGAAACGAGGAGCCTGATTTTTATGCACTGCAATGCTGTAAGTTCTGTTATCTGTCTGTGCAGATTTTTTTCAAGGTTCATATCCTTAAAAAAGAAATATACTTTTGGTTAGATTAGCAATACTCAACCATCGCTGAGTCTTACGGCATGTTGTGTCCAGTGGGCTTCATAACATTTTTCTAATTAAAATAACCATTGAAGCGTACCAAGAAAATGGGAGCGGAGTTCAAGCATCCGTAACTTGCAGAACTGCATTTTGCCACGATGCATCTGATATTCGATGTTCTCCTGAAAGTGGCAGCTGAAAGTGGCTTTAGTTTTTAACTGTATTTTTAATTTGTGCGAGCAAAGCTGGAAAGCGCAAGCCTTACAGGCGCCAGCAACAGAACCTGCAAGCCGAGATTATGGTTTTGTAAAGGTTGGAGAAATGCTTGAGCGCTGGAGACATTTTCACCGTTTCAGGAGCTGATCTGAGAAAAAAGGAGATACTGATTTTTAACATCCCTGCTGCCCTTCTCTCCATCCAGCCAGCAAAAGCAGCAGCAGCAGTTCCTACGGCCCCTCTCCACACCCTCCCGCGCCGCACACGGGTGACTAACGGCTCTGCGTGCCGGGGGCGTGGACCAGTTTCCATGCCGAAAAAAAAAAAAAAAAAAAACCCACCCGTTAAGGGAAAACCCCCCGAAACAAAAACCACCC
>NW_008824940.1:2104659-2119631 GCF_000699105.1 Pygoscelis adeliae
CGCCCCTCTCGGGAGGGGGCAGAGCCCGCGGGCGCGGCCCCTGCTCGGCCCCGCTGGTCGTGGTTTCACCGAGGTGCCCCGGGAGGTGGAGGGGAGGCAGCCGCCTGTGGGATTCCGCCTGTTTTCCTTGTCTTGCGCTAGCTCTCCCCTCTTCCTCCCCGATAGCCTCTTCCGTCTGGCTGGAAGGGCTCGTGGCTTTTTCTAAAAAGACGCTCCTTAGATTATTATGACTTGGGGGAGGGGGTGTTTCTTCCGGGGTATTTTTGTGGGTTTTCTGTTTAAATCCGTCGCGCTGTTGCTGGGCTCGTGCATTTTCTGTGCCGGTTGTGAGAAAATATGCTAGTTGTTATCAGGTAGGTAGGTGGTGATGGAGAGCATCAGAGGGGACAACACCCAGGAGAGAAGGCTGTTCCTCAGTTTGAGCTGCTAGGAAGAAGAGGGATGCCGGGATTCCCATTGCTGGGCTATTCCTTGATTCTGCTTTCAGGTTTCGTCTTCTATATTAGTTGTTGAGCAGGGAAAACTCGGTTGCTATCCTTGGACTTGAGCACATGGAAGGGAAAAGGATTTTTTTTCAAGCAGGGTTTTGGGTGTTTGCAGCAATGCCTCTTCCTGGACTGGAGGAGCAAGGAGCTCTGTTCCTATTCCGTTCTCTTTGGTGTACGTGAGGGCTCTGCGTGCTGTTGCTGAACTACTCCAGCCTCGCTCTCAGAGATCCTCCTTCTGTCTGCATCGTGTACTGCCTACCATTGCTGCGGCAGGTAGCTGTCTGAAACAGCAACAGCGTGAAACTGCCATAGTGAAATTAGTAATGATCGTGCAAATTCCTGTGTGCTGTGCCTTGGGGGAGGGAAGCTATTACCTGACTTCTACTCAGTAGACTCGTCAAGATGGTAACACACTAGTCTACAGTCATATCTGGAAGAGTTCTTATTTATTGCAAATTCATATTTATTTAGCAAAGCTTTGGAATGTCTCAAATAGGCTGTGAGAGAATAGAAAACAGAGGAGGGCTAGGAAAATCCATTGGCATACTGATAGATGCAGATCATGAATGGCCTTCAGGTTCTGCAGTATTGCAGGAGGGAAGTTTTAAATTGTCCTGTTAGTTTCTTCTGTTGTCCTTATGCCTCGCTGTTTTTTGGAGAGACGTTGAGCACCGCCAGCTTCCAGTATAATGAGTGATCAAGTTGTATATTGCCAGTTGATAATGGTTTCTTGGCTAGTACAATCTACAATTCCCGCTTGATTTTACTATCTATGAGGACACCTCGCTATTTTTTTTTTTTTCCCCAGATCTCAGTGTAAGTGTGTCAAATCTAACATTTCACATAATCTATTGGGTTTGCCTAAAACAACATGGTCTTTAAGATTTTTCTTGTCTTAGTGTGTGTGCGTGCTCTGACTTAACAGTGAAGAGATCTGCAGTTGAAAAAAAAAATAGCAAGCTTTTTATAAAACATACCTACCTGAAGTAGAAACACGAAGCACCATTTTAATAGGTGGATTGAATAATAGAAGTATTGGCTTTTTCTATTGTACAGACTTAAATGCTGCCTCTAGTTGTGTGGGTGTTTAAGATTTCTCTCATTTTGCTCATTTGGCAATAGGAAGGAAAATCTCCCCTTTTGTACTTCTGGCGAGATGTTCTGCAAGGAGAGAGCTCTCTGCCTAAAGAAGCCTCCGCATTGAGTAACTCTCAAGAGTATGGCCTTGTTTGTCAGTATCTACCTAAAACTGTAGTATTTAGGGATTTAAATCAAAATTGTATCAAAATATTTGTTGCCATGTTTTAGCCCCTTACATATTTCTGGCATGTGGAAAAACTGGATGATATATTACAATGGGTGAAAGACCATAGTTTATAGGGAAGGGGAGAGATCTAAAGCTGTAGCAATCAAGTGCTGCAAGGAGCAAGTGCTATACCATATTTTGGAACTAGATCTTTTGAATTAATTTCAGCCAGTGCTTAGACCTGCAGTTGAAAGCAGTTATCATCGTTCAAAAATACACATGTAAAAAATACTTGCATTACACCTGGCTTTTAACTTTATTTGAATGTTGACAATTTTAATGAATCCGATAACATGATCCGTTGTTGGTTTACGTTAAAGATTTTTTTTTTTAATATTTTAGATTTGAACTTTCTGGAAGTTGAAACTAGAAATTTGTTTTGATCCCTTTTGTCTGACTTTAACATGAGAGTTGTAACAAACCTGGTAGTGTTGTAGCTGATCTGCTCTGGCTTAATTTTCAAAACTTGAAGTGTTGAAACAAAGAAATTGCAGATCTGTTTTAATGTTCTTGTAGATACTTTCAGTTTAGCTTAATAATGATGAGGAAGAAATACACTTTGAGATTCAAATACTGAAATGTTTACTGTAGCTCTATATTCCTAACAAACCCCTTGAGAATATTAATTTCATAAGCCTTTTTTACTAGTGAAATAGCTACAGGAAAATGTAAAAAATTGCATGGTCAATATAGGAAGAACTTCTTTATAAAAAGAGTTTTGGGCTAGTCTGTTGGAGCACTGGTATAGTTAACTATAGTGCCAGTGTGGTTTGACACTAGCAGTGGCTATTTCTGTTGTTGCGTGGAGCGGGACTATGTGAGTGGGAGGAGAGCTAAAGCTGCAAGTACAAGGTAGAATAAAACAATAACTTCTGTATGCCGAAAACACCCTCTCTCTATATATAACGAAAAGCCGGTTCAGTGCTGTTATAAAAACAGCTATTTATAATGCTGACTATATATGGATTCTCTTGAAAACTGGTCGCATATAAGCATTAGCTTTCTCTCTCTCTCGAACACACAACACTCAGCAGTAGAAATCTTGAAAGAAAAAACCAACCAGCAGTTTCCCTAGGTATTATTTAAGTTCTGGATAAGATAAGAGTTCTTATTTATGAGTATTTTCTTGAGCTTACATGCTTACTCTGAGCAGAGCATGAACATGGGTCATGAAACAGCAATGAGAGGGAGCTACCCTGAAAATGTGTTGACATGGAGGATAAATTAAGTCATTGTGAACTGTGTGCTCATCATGTGAAAGGAACAAGAATGGCTTACGTTTGTCATAACTTCTATTTGAGAATTTTAAAGAATTTTAGCACTACTCATGAGCTAAGCCTAGCAACTTTAGATTTTTATCTTGATGTTTACATCAGAACATCAAGACGTGAGAATGAACAGTGACTTGCTGTCACTAAAGAATGTATGTAATATAATGAGTAATAGAGTTTATTTCCTGGTTCTGAATTCTGTATTCTAATGATAATACTTTAGTATCTAGATGGAGATTTGTTTGTGAATGGTAATATCAGCTTGCTGCATAAGAAGCAGTAAGAATTAATTTCATTATATAAATTAAAATGAGCATTAAACTGATACATAAGTAAGCTGAGGAAATCACTGTTATAACATCAGCCCTCTTGCCGAGTCTGTGCAGCTTCATAATATTAAATATGGATGAAGGAAAAATGTTAAACTGCTGAATGTTCACAACACTAATGCATTCAGCTTTTAAAAATAAGCTTTTTTATTTAGAATGTGATAATATATTTCTTTGTCACTGTGTTAACTATTTTAGCACATCAAATAATTGTATTAAATATCTTGATGAAATCACAATGAAAGAACAAAATAAATTTAAAAGGTTCTGCATGTCTTAAACTCTGTTGCTATAGAAATATTGCATAGATTTTTTTTTTTTTTTTCCCCTCCCTTCTCTGAGGCAACCATGAGAATTTCATAGGAATAGGCTAGCCTTCAGAGAGCTTTCATGCCTGTTTCCTTTAGGCAAAATAACTTTCAGAATTGAATGTATGGGCTCTCAAGTTAGAGTTGTGTTCTGCTTCTCTGTGCATATGAAGATTGATTCCTAAGTTATGTTTTGTTGCTGTGGAGTCAAAATACTCTATTGCTGTGTCTTAAAATGAGGAAAATGTGTATGGAATAAATAGTTAAAGTTAATATATGATGACTTTCTATAATACCTATCTGTGATACTGAAGTGTTTACATCTCCAGAAGCTTTTAATTCTAACTTTAGTGCAAGTAGATTGATTCCCCCTCCCCGCCCCCCCCCCAACATTACTTCAGAAGAGATGTTAGTATGTTCCAATCTGGCTTCAAATTTGTATTCCTAATCTAAGCTGGTTGAAGCTTCTAGTGTTGGAATTGCCCATTAATGTCTTGAAAATTAATCCTTTTGTCGATGTATTTCTAACAATAGCCTAACTTAATTTAACACTGACACTTATTTTGGAAAAAGAAGATAATCTTCCTGAGGGTGGCATTCACGAGAAATACTTGCCTGGCAATATTTAAAAAAAAGGGGGGGGAAAAGCCCCCAAACCAAAAAACAAATTTATTCTCTGAAAAAAACAAAATGTGAATCAGTTCTTAACTGAATCCTCATTATGCCAGCCACATAGAGCTCCATTATTTTGGTATCACTGTCTCTGTTAACCTTTTCTTAGAGATGAATGTAGAAGTACACGTGTTAATGGTACCACATTGTTTCATTCAACTGAAGGAAAGGGAGGATGTGGCTGTAAGGTTCAGTAGAATCAAATATTTATTCAACTATTAAGTTATAAAACAAATAATTCGTGGAGCTGGAATGTGAAAACAAAACTTTTCTCACCCCCTCCTCCACTTTTCTTCATAATTAGGTGTCATTGTTTAAAAGTCATCATGTATTGCAGGAGCTGTACGTTTCTTAATGAATTCAGAGAAGTGGTTAACACTTAAAATTATTTATTTGTAGGGGAGAATTCTTATGTAGTTTAGTTCCTTAGAACTATATTTGGGTTGATCTCGTCATCTAACAACTAATTGTGAAGCCCTTGTGTTTGTGTGGAAACCCTTAGTTTTCAAACTCATAGAAGTTGTTGTGATCTTGAAATGGATTTTTTTAAGTTCCTGCTTAATTGGTGATTATCTGGGGTAACTGGCATAGAATCACTCGGAGTTTTTCAGTATGTTTGGTTTACTTTGAGTGAGCTTAGTGCTTATGAAGCGAGCAACTACTCACCTGTAAAGTCCCACTTATATGTGAAGTAAGTGAATAGCTACTTGAATGTACGTCAATTCACTGCTTTACAGTCTCATCCATTTCTGACCTTGAGAAGGCAGATCTTTCTGTTTGGCCTGTATGTGATAGACTGGGTGACATTTTAACTTGTTAGAACAATCTGATTTCATGGCCGCGAAATAACTGCCAGCTAGTAACTTTTTTAAGCTTTGTACTAGCAAGTGGGACTTTGTACTTAGATATTTATCTTTAAAGCACAGAAACTTTTGAATTAAACTTGAGAGCACAGTAAATTCGTGTTTCTGAGTTTCCTACTTGTTGCTACATTTCCTAATCTTAAGAAGGTCATATTTATTTTTTGTGTAATTCACATCTCACAAACTCCCCGTGTTTGCCTACGCATGCATTGGCACTATGCTGATGTTGGTATAGCAGAAGGTCCAGTGTGCCCTGAACACTGCAGACTCACGATGCTTGGTGGTGTGCTGTGCTCTTTTTCTCTCCTCTCCCTTTTCATCTAGACAACATTTCTAGATGATGGCGGAGAGGAAACTGTGTTCTGATGGGAGTCCTGTAGTGGGTAAGCTTCAAAAGCTTGCTGAAAGGATTTGGGTATTACTCTGTGCTGGCTCTTACAACACATTTCAGTATGTCTGGTAAGAGTATCTTGCATGCTGCAGCATATCATGTTAATTGCTGGTTCATCAGAGCAGTTTTCCATGAATAAATGTAATGTAGTTTGATTGTTCCGCATCTTCCAAGATGGTGGACTTTTTTTATAGATTGTATTTTTGGCTGTTATCTGAAATAGTAATAGCAAAACCGAGGTGCATGGAAGGTGGGGATATGTCATAGCCAGCTCTTCTTGTCAGAGCTATTACACTTGTTCTAAATTCCTGTTAACCTGCTGTGTTCAGTAAAAACTTTACAGTAGCTGAAAACAAATTGCAGGAAAAGTTTCCTCTTCTGTTTTTTATTTTGAACACTTGGCAGCATTTTGTTTATTCCCTGGAGTCACTTAAACCCTCTCTACAAATATTTGTGCACATGTAATAAGTTAAACATATGTTTAACTTCAGTTGTATTGCTTATGGAGAAGTGTATGCAGGATTGGGGCCCATCTGACTTTAGTTTTTATGTGACCCTCTTCAGAGGTGAAGAAATCTTAAAACTGTCAAAACATACAGCACCTCATATAGTATATGCAACTGTCTTTAATCTCACATCTTAACTGATATTTCAAATTCATGTTGTTCAAAATAGTTGGTAGACATACTGGCAGCTCGTGTTTTCTGTGTTGTTAGAATATACTTTGGGGATGAAAAATAGGGGATGGGCATCGATTTACAATAACTTAGAACAAGTTTGCTTTTTGCTATGTACCATTTGAGATTAAAAAAGTTTAATTTGCTTATGGGTTGCTTATGTATAGAACTATTAATCCAAAAGTTAAAAGCTGTTTATTAGTCAAAAATTAGGCAATTGTCATAGCAGTGACAATAGATGCTAATAATTTGCAGTTGTGAACATACAGTTTTTTTAATGATATCCTTTTTTACTGCAAGGTGGGTGTTCACTGAAGTGAGGCTGAATACATTGATAAATACAGAATACCCTCTCCCCACCTTTCTGCTGCTGTTTTTAATAGGATTGCTTAGGGTATTTTGAAGTGATACTTGACATCAAGGATGGAAGAGGGACTTCAGGAGGTTGTCTAGTTAGACCCTCTGCTCAAAATCAGTATTTTCCTAAAAATATTCCTACAATGTCTCTAGGAAGAAGTTGTGTAAAATTAAATTATTCTTCTCTTCCCAGGGCACCTTTTTCTTTCCCCTTCCTATGCTCAACTCATTTTAATGACACTGCTGCATTCTCTTCTTTTGAGCACTTGAAAAGAATTCCAGCTAAAAGAAAGCAAAGGTCTTTGGTGCAAGCAGGGGTTTTTTCCCCTCCTTTTGACTCTGATCTCCTCCCTTTTTTTGTTTCTACTCTTAATCTGCCACATCCACAATGTTGCCATCTGGTTGTTTGCTTAACCTCTGCAAAAATGCTTCCAGTCTTCTTTGCCTTGCTTGTCAGACAAGGATGGAGTTGCAGTATCCCCAAATCCACTGCTCCAGACATGCACACGTAGTATGCTGTTATCTACCTACATCTATAGGCTTTAAAAAACCCAAAAGAAACCCCCAAAATCCCTCACCTTAACTAATCCTTGTATGAAAACACCTACAATGAGTCTATGCTCACTTCAGAAGTTTCATGCTTTAAAAACTCGAGTCTACCTTATGGACCTCTTCACACTTTCCTGATTCATCTGTTCATCTAGCACAGTTTCTTCTCTGTCCTTTTGCACAATCTTAGGCTGTTGAAATGCAAGACGCCTTTGCAGATCCTTTAATTGGTAGTAGTCTTTATTTTTACCTCTCTACATCTTTTTGTATTTCTTAAA
Organism: Pygoscelis adeliae; assembly: GCF_000699105.1. Classification (NCBI taxonomy): domain Eukaryota; kingdom Metazoa; phylum Chordata; class Aves; order Sphenisciformes; family Spheniscidae; genus Pygoscelis; species Pygoscelis adeliae. The sequence goes on from NW_008824940.1 coordinate 2,112,149, forward strand.
AAAAAAAAAAAAAAATCCCAACCTAAAACGCCCCACCCTGAATCTTGTGTTTTCTTTCTCCTTTTTTTTGTTGGCATTATTATTACGAAGGATGTTTTAAATTACATGCCATTATAATGTTTTTATGCAACCACTACTTTCCTACTTAACTGTGAAATCTTGTTTGGGTACAGCTTGTGTTTGAAGACAGTTATTTATGGAGCGCTGTAGCTGTACATCACGATGTACAGTCAGTAATGTGTTGATCCGGTAAGTCTATAGACTAAAGCTACTACTTTATGCAGTATAGCCTATTATAAAACAGAAAACCTTGAAGTGGGGAGTGGCTAGTGCTGATGAAATGCTTTGTGGAACAGGTGGGACTTCAAAGTTTTATTTTAGTTTGAGGGAAGGTTGCTTATGCAATTGTTCCATCTGTCCATCCATCTGTCCATTAGCCTGTCCTCCCACCCTGCCAGTAACTTCTGAACCACTTGCTGAATTCCTAGTCAACTTTGGCAGAGGGGCAGTGTTCTCCAGCTCTGTTGCAGACATACAGGTCTTACAGAAACAGGCAGATGGTTAGGGAAAAGACTGGGCAAGAAACAGGGGGAACTCTGTTCTGCATCTCTGTGGTCAGCCTGCAGTAATACCTATCATGGCATTTGCTGCTTTTTGCCAAGCTAGTGTGCAAAGTAAAGGTAGTATGGAAAGTGAGAGACACGAAGCTGGTGTGGTAGGCTATTGCATTATGCATAATGGGGGGGATCACGGGGGCAATAATTTGGGGATGTTATTCTAGGAGGGAAGTAAGGGTACTCTCATTGGGTGGACATGGGACCCAGAGTTGTTGTGGGAGACCTGTTTGGCAGTGCCTGATGTAGGTTATGCAGAAGTGTAACATGTTTTTAAAGAATTTCCTATCTTTAAAGGAATTGGGGGAAGAGCTGCTCAGTTTAAACCTATCATAAAGAGCAAGGAAAAAGGAGAGAATTGTAGGTGGAATAGAAAACCTGTCATCTGATGTACGTGGGTAAGAGGTTGTACATATCCTACAAAGTCAGTGACAGAAATATGAACTTGATGCAGGAAGAAGAGTGGTAGCTAAGCAGGAGGAACTTCAAACATAGAACCTCATATATAGAATAGAGGGGGATTAGAGAGAAAAGAAGTGCTTTAGCACAGCAAAACTAATTGAAATCGCTGAAATATTTCTTGAAAAACTTGGAGGGCTGAAATGTTGTGTTCAGTTTAGGATTTCAAGAATTCTGCAACTTGAACACAACAAATGGGTTGCTTGACTTTCTTTAAAAACTGTACTACTGCTGTTAAAAAAACAAAACAAAACAAAAAAAACAACAAACAAACCCAGATTTCAGTATGAAGGTGACAGTGTGGGATGCCCACAGTAATAGTAACAAACCGATATTTTCAGAAGGTGAACCTTGGCTCTGTTTTCCCTAACCAAATAGCTATTCCTGTCATTTGGAGATCATTAAATCTGTTTCAGTAAATTCTATACACATCGATATTTTAGTTGCCTAAAGCTCTGTGAGTGAACAGTGTATTTGAAAGAAATCATGGCCTTACTTCTGTTAACCTAGTTGTTTTTCAGCTGCTTCTGCTGACTCAAATTATGTGATGTAGCTCAGAAAAAAATCCATGTATATTTGTAATTAATGTATTTGAAACTTAAGATTGTTTTAACTATAAGTTTGGGTACTGGGAGATGTTTGTGTGTTTTTTGTTTTTTGGTTGGTTTTTTTCTTGTGGGATAAATCAAATTTGTTTATACAAGTCACCCTAAAATACAGTGACTAAAATGGCGTTGCAAATAATATGTGTGAATGAGGGGAGATAGGAAGATATTTGTATTAAGGCCAAAGTCTGCTCGCCTTTGATCATACAAAGTACTGAACAGCCCTGGGAGGCTAGGAGGCCTGTCCTGTATTTTTCCACACCAGTAAAATGGGTGACCTTTTGTTTGACCGTTCCAGTTTATTCACTTAAAATAACATTTGAGCTATTGTTGGCTATTTCACTGAAAATGGAATGGCAGATCAAGCTTGTTAGCTTGCTCTTCTTCAAAGAAATTAACAAAGAAGTATATGCTGTCCTTTTAAATAATTAGACTACATAAAGCTTCAGTGCTAGTGAAAAAAGATTGTTCAATCATAGAAAATATGAATAAACATTTTACTCCAGTAAATTTACTTTCCCACTCTAAAATTAATGGCTATTTTTTTAAATACTAGTTCTTACACTTTTTTAATATCTCAGATTTTTAAAGAATTTCTTAACAATGGTTGTAACTTTCACTTTGTGACTATCAAACTATTTTCTGGATTTTTCTTATGTTGCTTAGGGTTTAATAGAACTTCTTGCTCGCTTCCTGATTTTGATCATTAGTTTTATTTTTGATCTTCTTTTACCTTGTGAAGTATAGCAATAGTTACAACAGAACGGTCCTCACCAAAATGCGCAAGCTGCCAAGCCCCATGCACCTTTACCGTCCAACAGACATACATACCCCCAAATTTGGGGAATGACTTGTAGTATAAAAATGTACAAGGGTGACGGTGTAGGGCGTGTAATGCATGAAAATAAGAGTGTGTTTTTATACTGTCGAATCTTGAGGGTAGGGGCTGTATGGTGAGACCCCCATCCTAATTTGTGCTTATGGAAGTTGCTGTACAGATAAAACACTTCCAGTTTCTTCCACCTGTTGTGAATGTAACTAATACTTAGAAAGGAAAATACGGTATCTTTCCTATCCTTAAAGGTGGTTTTTCATACAATGCTGAGAATTAAATAGTGGAAGCTGGGTTGCAGTAGTGGAATGGAAGCAGGGATAAAAATGAGACTCTTTTGTTGAGCATATTTACAGATTTCTCATCTGCTGTGGAGCCCTGACATGGGAGACCTGTGTGCTGGGTCTTACGGAAGACTGTGTGCCTTATGCAGGGCCATGGGATCGAGAAAGGTCTGCCACAAGGCTGCGGTGAGAGGTTGCCCCTGTGGATAGGGCTCCCACTAGCCTTGAGCCTTCCTGCTCAAAGTGAAACACTGCATGAGCAAGCTGTGCTGCCCAAGTATGGTATTATTCAGTGGATAGTAGTCCTTGTGCTGTGCTGCTAATCTTTGAGAGGATATGTCATGCTAAAGGTTTAAACTGGGGAGCTGTGGATTCAGTTTAATGTTCGAAGTGTGGGAGTTGACAGCTCTGTATGTAGCGCATATATTTGTGCAATGTTAATTTATGGGCTTTTTTTATCATTTCATGGCTCATTCATATCTCTTGGGATGAAAATCCAGTCCACCTGTGAAGCTGAAATAATTGGATTTTATTTCAAGTGCAATGATAGATGAAGATTAAAATGGACCTCCAGAATCCATTACATTTGTGAGGTGGATGGTGAATTTTCCCTAACTTCCTTTTCCTTGTCTGATAGACTTTACCATTTTATTGAGGAACTGCAGGACAGTAAAAGAAATTGTAGGCTTTCATATTCATTACATATGGCAGACTGTGGTGGTAAAGTTCCTCTGCCGAAAACCAGAAATAAATTTGAACGTGATGTGAATTGCTTAATGTCTGCCAATGCCTGGTGGTTATATAGAACAGATTTTCGTCATGATACCACAGCAGAAGTGGTATTCTAGTATGCTTTAACTTGGAGTTTAAATCCAAAAGCAAAATATCAAAAGCCGAGATTGTTTTTAACATGTAATAACACTTGCATGAAAATACTTTTGTCTAGTTGCATTTTGCAAGCAAAAGCACAAGTATCTTGCTGTAGCATAGTATGTGCTCATGTTTAGGTTCTGTAGGGCTAGATGATGCTCAACATCATTTGCTAGAACAGCAAATGGTGCTGGCCACATAAGTATTTGTAGGCTAGAGAATTTCCTGTGATGCTTGCTTTTAGATTGATTATAGAAGTACAAAAATATACCATTAATGCTCTGCAGTTTTATTATAAATCAAACTGTTAAATTATTTGCTACAAAATCAGATTTTAAATTACAAAAGCCTTATTTCATATTGTACTTAATCTAGCTTGGCTAAAAAGTAGCTCCTAGGGATGTCTTGCTGCTGTTTCTAGTATTACTGCATGCCACCGATTCTCATATGGACCACTTCTGTAGTCATTTATAATCCTTTATGTGGGACTGCCAATGGTGATGTATTGATACTGGGAAAATACTGGATTTTTTTTTTTTTTAATACAAGGAATATACCTTTTGTGCCTTTGATGTGGAATATTTAAGAAACGGAGAAGATGATACCATGCTAACAGCTTATTTTCTCCTGATTGTTTTTTAGAAAACTGAAAGCGCTTGTGCAAAGGCCACAGATTATATTGAAATTTTTGTCCTTTAAATATGCCTCCAAAATACATGAGCTGAAGAGAAACTATCCAAAAGGTATATGGAATACTGGAATATGAAGGGAAGTGTTTTAAAATCATTTTCAAGAAAGTCGTCTTCTGGAATATGTGCATACTATTTTTTTTTTCTACTAACTTCTTCAGTTTGATAAGTCTTTTTCCATTTTCTCTGATTAAATGAAGACAAGCAGACATTCTCTTTCAAACATTGTTCCTTCACAATACAGATTAAAGTAATGTATGTTGTGCTTGTCAGTTTTATGATTGTTATAACTCATTAAGATGCTTTCTAATAATTCCACCTGAGGAAAATAATACTGCCATTTAATTAATAGCAAAACCAAATCATTGAAGGATGAGAAACATAGCTCAAACTAATCTAAAAAAGGATGAAAGCAAGTGTTGAGCAATTGCACTGTAGTACCTAAGAGAAATGTAATCCTCTTGAAGGAGAAACATACAAAATAAGTTTCCAAATTGATTTTGAGTTAAGATGTCAGTAGTGGGGTGAGAGAATACTGTGTGTGTGCCAGTGCTAGCTATATATGGTACATCTGTGATTGGAGTGCTAAAAAAAGTAGAATATAAGTCAAGGTAGCAACTGGACTAAATTCCAGATCAGTAAGAGCTCTAGTGTGCAGCCATTGACTAACACTTATTTTGGTTTGTTACTGTGCTTCTAAATATTGTGAATGTGTCATACCTGAGTTAAAATCTAAACACTATTAAACATACGTCCTTATGACACTTCCCTTTCGGCACAGAAGGATTAGGTGAAAATAGGACTTGGTCCTTGGGTAGTGTGAAACAGATGAGTTAAATTGCCAGATAATTAAGAATTATTTACCTGCATTTGTTATATGTTGAAACCTGTATCTCTTCTGTCAGCACTTTTGAGAGTCAGTTTTTGCAAACAGGTAGTCTGAGCTTTTTGTTTAAAATTCTACCAAAATTATGGGACATCAAGTAAGCATAGTATATGTGTTTTAAATTGCCCTCATGCCTTCAAGGAGTTTAGGTAATAAAGCATTGTGTGCCATGGTATAAATGACTATAACCAATTGTTCAAAGATATTAAATGGAGTAAATAAAATATATTAAATTTGGAAAGAATGGAAAAATAGATGTGGTTTTAAAAATCTGTGCTGTATAAGGAGTTGTGCTGAGCGTGACCTGGAATAATACTTTGAGATTGTTTTATCTATTAACAGTTATTTTAATGTGAGAATGAAGGTGTTACTTGCCACATTTTTCTGGTTTTGTTTATTATGGCTTTTTATGTGCTTTTCAGTAGCTTAACCATTGACTTCTAGAAATGATTAAGATTGTATGATGAATTACTGTTGAAGGGAACTTGTGGATGGTAGTCCTTGTTCTGGAGAATAAGCAGATCTTGTAGGATCTGGCTAAGTTTTTTTGGTAAGATTTTTGTCCTTGATATTGTAATATATATTTATTGAATATTAACCACAGAACCTTGAGTTCTTTCCTAACAACTGTATTTGCAGTGGGTGTTTAATAAGTAAATGCAGCAAACATTAGGAGTTGGAACACATAGCTCTTCTGTACCCAAATTCTCTGTGCAGGGAGAGATTAAGAGATTTATTACCTAACTTCTCCTGGTTTGCAAAAGAGAATAACAACCCCAGCACCGTAATGAAATGAAGTTGGAGACCTGAATCCATGTAGTGTTCAAAAGTTTTTTTGTTTACCTGGAGGTTAGGTTACAATACTCTCATCTTCTGCAAAGGTAAAGCATTTCTTTTGTGACTCTGTGTTGTTTAGTAACATAGCTGCTTAACATGGTTTCTGTGAGAGGCAAGGTGTTAGTTTTGGGCTATTCTGAGCACCTCAAAATCCGAGCTGTCCTTTATAGAATTCATTCAAGTGGAGGAAAAAAAAAATCTGTTATTTAGTATGAGTTGTTCAACTGCATAATGCATTTTTTGGTCATACATTTAACAGTTTTGTTCTTCTAATTAGGACACAAAACCCCTCTATGATCTTGATAATATTTTTCTCTTGAAGACTAAAGGCCTGGTAATAATTAAGTCATAATTATATAAACTTTACATTTCTAGCTTTGCAGTTCAGTTGTACTCTTGTATATGAGAAAATAAAACAAATTAAGTTAGAGTATCTCTTCTTTATAAAATAGACAGGTAGTGTATATTTGGGTTTAAGCAATAATTAACAAATGAGGTGATAGAATGTGGAAGTACCAAGAGGGGAAGCTTGTGAGATTGGGGGAGGAGGGGGAAGTGTTTTGCTGTAGTACAGCTATAAACACATTTTACAAATACTGTAATTCAGGAAGAGCAGGCTAATTTGCTTTTTCAACCATGGGAAATATATCTTTAGTAAGATCTGCTCTTACGCTCTATTTTACAGACAGATTAATCTCCGTAGTTCTTGAATTTTCCAGTATGGGTTATTCTGTTTGGTAGGCTTCTACGGTTCTGAAGTTTTTTTGGGACTTCTGCAAATGTTGCAGTAAATTAGGGAGAGGAAGGAAAAAAAAGTCTTGGTTGGGAAAAAATCCTGGTGAAATACCAAGCTCACTACTTCTGTGTTTATTTTAGCAATAAAATTTAAAAACTTCATGCTTAGATGCCAGTTGTGTGCTGTGTCAAGTTGAAATAGAAAAAAATGTCAGTCTGCACTGCACATACATTCATTTTCACTAGAGCAAAAAATACATGTGTAAACTCGATTCAATCCATTTCTGTTTCTCTGAAGTTTGAAGTTCTCTGTCACTCTGAAGTGACGCCTACCTCTCTTTTTTACTCTTAAATAGAATTGCATTGAGTTTTGTACTACCCAGTATCAACTTAGATTAGATGATTACATTCTTACAAATATCCACTTGTATGATACAGAAATACTATGTGTATAGCTTATAAATGCAAGATGATCTTCTTAAGGGAAGAAGTCTTTTGTATGGTATGTGGGTTTTTAATCTTTTTGGTTTTGTCTTCTGTTGCCCACTTTTCTTCCCCAAGTATGGTTTTGAAGCTCTTCAATTATAATATTAAGAAAGTGTCTTTTGAAAATGATGGTGAACTATGTTTTATCAATTGAATAAAAAAAAAAAGGGACTGAAACTAGTTAGC
>NW_008824940.1:2119656-2126918 GCF_000699105.1 Pygoscelis adeliae
TTTTTGACAGTTACTTTTAGATATTTACAATACACAGTCAAATTTTTAAGAATAAAAGCCTTACTTTTTTTGTTTAAAGATGTGGCTATGATAGCTTATCCATAGTGGCGACAGTAATAAAATGAAATACTGAACTAGAACTATTCCCCAAAGTCTTATTTGCTGTCAGATATCCCAGAAAATACAGAATGATGCAAGGTGTTGTAATAGTAAATCATATTTTGTGCATAGGAAACCTATCCCAAATTAACTGGAAAAGCTGATGCTTGTTTTCTTGTTTCAGATGAGACAATAATTCATTGATCAGGTACTTTGAAAGAAGGGAACACGCAAGAATTCATTCACCTCTAGAAGACTGATACGTATACGTAAAATTGACACTACTTAATAGGCTCTGCTAGTGGGTATTAGGTGTAGCAAGTTCTACTTTGCTAGTGATCTTCTACATATAGAAGCTCTGCTGTTATTCTGCTGCACTTCCCTGTGACTAACATCTTAATACAGGGTGGTATTAATGAGATTACTATCAGCAGCCTTTTTAATTAGCAGAATTTTTAATTCTGATTTTAAAAATTAGAAAAATTTTTAAATTTTTTCTTAAAAGCAGAATTTTTAATTCTGATTTTTATCAAGGTGTATTTCATAACTGGAACTCATACACATATGAACTCTTACTTTCTATTACTTGCCTGAGAATAAAAATTCACTGTTAGTGCCTCTAAGGTTTGCTTTATGGCATAAGATTATGTGACAGTGTCTTCAATATTAGTGCTCTATCAGTTTTTCTACAACTGGGTCTGTATAATACTTGTTCACTCTGCATATTTATGGCAGATACAAGATGTAGTAAAGAAAATGTGTATTTTTTAGGATCAACTCTTTTTACAAGGCATAGATAGTTTATTTGGTGGTGAGTGTAGGATTCTGTTGTTAATCTCACATGTTTGTGTGCTAATCAATGGAAATACATTGAAGGAGATCAGAAAATATTGAGGGTGGTAGCTCCATATTGTTTTATGTTTTTGTATCAGTTAAACAAAGAGTTGCTTTTAAACCAGAAAGAATAACTGTCTCTTCCTTTTCAGGAAGACTTTCATATGTTTTGCTTACAATTTCTAAACATAAACCACTGTATTTCTAAAAATAGAAATTAAAGCAATTTAATTACAACTCTTAATGAGTGTTGAGATGAATGAATCAAGTAATCTAAACTTCTCGAAGTACTGAAAACACACCCTATTCTGTTTCCATTCTAATTCCATTTAAACTGATAACATAAATGGAGAGGCAAAGAAGAACAAATGGGACTGCTGCTGTGTACTAACTTGATGTTAGTGGTCAGGGTTCCTTACTTAAGTGGGATATTATGCTTAATAGCTATCAGATCAGTATAACAGTAGTGTATTTCAAAGGACAAACGTCAAAAGGTAATTACTGTTGTTTGGATGTTACAAATCTGCAAAAACCAAAGGGGCAAAAGAATTCTTTGAAGGCATAAGCAGATAAGGGATGTTCTGTTTCTGTGAGTAAACTTAAATGAGAATTTCACAATATTGAAATCTGTTGAATTTTGGAACAATTGAGAGGAAGAAAGGGAATTCTTTTTGACTTGCACACAAAAGTGTGCAATAAGTGTGCTATTTTCCCTTCTCCCCCTGCCTTGTTCAGCTCCCTTTTTGGAGTAAAAGTTCTAATTCATCAATATAGCTGAATTGCTACACTTAATGGCACTGACTGGTAAAATGAGAATAATCATTCCTGACTAGATGCAGCCATAAGAACACAGAAAAACTGTGACTGCAGCTATAACTTAACTTTTGAAACTTCTAGGTTCCTGTGTTCTTTCAGACAGACACCACTTAGCACTATTTTCAATATTCAGTGAAAGCAATCTGAAGACGTGGTAGAACTGGAGTGCTCTAATTGTTCTGTGCTTCATGTGAGCTATTGTAGGTAGAAAAAATCCTATAGCCTTTTGTTAGTTTCTCTGGGATCCTAACCTTTTTTGTTGATATTTGGGTGTAACCAGTTTAGGTTCTTCTAACAAGCTACATGCTTTGTGGCCTTTTAATAATGAGTGTGACATTTTTAGAAAAAAATATTTTGAACATATGGATGAGTTATTAGTCAGTCTTTGATTAACTGTTGTGACTCTTGGTTAGCTAAGGCAGTTTGTTTTCTAGCTTGTTCTGTTCCTTAGAGCTATATTCTTTTTACCACAAGGTAAGGCTAATAGGTTTTAAGACCTGGAGTAACTACTGTAATCAACTGCCTTAGTCTGCTACAAACCAGTTGATAAAACTCCATCCAGTAATTTCTGTGTAAGGATGATAACATCAAGTTTGAGCTAAACTAGTCTTCACTTGCTAATCCATATTTGGTAAAATATTCTTGTATTAAACTGCTCTTTTTGTTACAGCTGTCATTGTCAATATGACATGAAATGATGCCCTTTTTAGTTTTTGGGCTGTGTTGTTAAATAGGCGTTTTGTCAAAGTGCACAAAACAGGGCTGTACTGAAGTCTAGATCTGAGGAAGAGATTATCTGACTTGAACACAATGAGGACAGTAGGATGACTGGGGAGACTGTCTGTATGGGGCAGAGTCTTTGGGAGAATATTCAGGGTTGTCTTTACATGCTTGTAGCATTCTTACGCTATACTCTATTCCCTTCTGGCTGTTGTCAGAAACCAGATGCTGCATTTGGTAGACCTGTGGTCAAACAAGTGTAACTATTTTAATGTTCTTGAAAGATTGGGTCTTAGTAAAGATCCATTTTTTTAGGCAGATGGCAAAACTTCATATAGACTCATACTGTGTCATCAGTTCCACAAATCTTAGAAATACCTATAGTCTGCAGGTCTTACTAGTGTTAATGATCTACTTTTGGTTTAAAAAAATAAACTCCAGGAGCATCTAAAGGTATCTAGCCTCTACCCCTTCTTTTAAAGGCACAGATCCTATGCTTATAAGAAATGCATAACACTTTTTTTGAAGATGCTGCCTGTATTCTTTCATGATTGGGAGGGCTGGGGAGGGATTTTTAAAAGAAAAATTTTGTAGCCAAGATGTGTTGATTGGATCTTGGGTCCCTAGTCTGATTCTCTATTTAGCAGGTACTTTTTTAGTGTTACAGGTAGGATTTTTACTTTCTTCATTTAAAATCTGAATTGGTAGCTGTGAGGAAACCTTTTGACTTGTGTAAAACACAAGGTGACTCTCAAGGAAGGTGGAAGAACCAGTACTAGAAGCAAATGGAGGAGGAAAAAGTGATAGTATCTTTCCCTGCTCATTAACTGGAAAGTGGGCAACAAATAGGCATTTTGTTTTATTTTTTTCATTAAGAAGTTTGAAAGTACCAATCTTAACCTTTGCTTAAGCTGCGAGTCTTATGCCTGGCTATTGACTGTGTGAGTTACTAGTTTTATGACAGTTTTGTTTTAAATGGGAAGGTCTGTGTGTTTGTGCCCATCTCTTCCAAATATTAGAATGATTGAGTGTGATAGCAAGACATTTTCCATTTTCTAATGGTGAGAAGTAGCGTATCTGCCTTCAGAAAATTCCTCAAGCAGTTCTAGATAAGGAATTCACTAACTGAAGTTGTTTAGCTCTTAAATGAGTTTTTTTTGCATGCTGCATAAACTGCATTTATAACATGGAATAAAGGAATGTGTTTTGGACAGGTTAATAAATTGTGGGCAGATGATCATATGAGGAGGTTTTTATTGGTGCCTCTACTCGCTCTTGCATGATTTTTTTATTGTATCAGGACCAGGGTGCACTAAAATAACTTCTCTAACACTGTCCTGTCTGTCAACATTTAGAGGATGTCATCGGTAGGTCATATTTTATTGTGAACAGGATGGAGGAATTTGAGGCTACAGAAAACTTCAGGAACTCTGAGAAAGGTAATTTTTCTAATCCATTATGATGGATTAAATCATCGTGATGAAAGAGCCTTAAGCAGGTCAGAGGTGATGGTTTCAATGCCAGTTATACTCAAACTATGTACCTGGGAAAAGGACCACAAATAGTATCTCTCTCTCTCCTGGTTTACATAGTTTTATTTGATGTAGTATTATATGTTATAATGGGCACATGATGTCTATGAATGGATGTGCTTACCTGGGCTTTTTCCTCCCCTAGTGCCACACTGTGTGGAAGAGATGGTAAACAGTTCTTTGATACGTGGATGTGATTTGTGCCCTGGCAGTTTAATTGTAAAAGGCAAAAAGTGCAGGCATCAGCTTCAAAACAGAGTTAAGAAATGTAAAATCTGTTTTCTTAGAACTGTGTCTTTTACTGAGTGCCAGGCTGGCTGTCCCTGTATGCTGAAATGGGAGAGGGATATTAGAGAGAAGGGACCTTGTAAGCTAAGAGTTTTCTCTAGATTCCCAGCTTACTCAGTGTGGCAAGTAGGAGAGAAAATAGAAGCCAATCGTCCTTCCTTGATTATAGGAGGCTATCCTTTCTAATTTGAACAACTATTGCTTAGTCAGCGCTGGTACACTCCAGAGAAATCATTAAGTATGCTTAGAGTTAGGCAAGCAATGGAAAGGCAAAAACCTGTTGTTCTTGTGGGAATGAAAATACATAGTCTGGTCCTTTTCAGTAACTTCTCACTGAAACCTTTTCTCCTCTTTGGTGTTCTAAGTAGTAAACTTTTCCCCATCGTTCTGCATCTCCACAGCAAATTAAAAAGACTAAAATCCTAAGGAGAACCTGAAATGGTGATGCATTTTTACGTTTGGTTCATGGTTTGATCAATGTCCTGCTTGTAGGTCTGAGGTTTTATAGCATTTTATCATAGTATTCTCAGAGTTATACTCCACAGCGTTCTGTCATGGCTTTTTAGACTTGACAGTCTTCTCTTTGTAATACGAAGTAGAGAATATAAGCAGCTAATAAGTGATTTGCTACACAAATAAAATCACAAAGGGGGGATAATCCACTCATGAGGCAAACACTGGTAACCTAGGATGTCTTCAAGAGTCATTTCAGGCTGTGTGCAGCATCTTCAAGGGAAGTGCAAGTTCATCTTGTATCTCTGTTTTATTTTATGGCCCCAAAGGAAGATGGCACAGCTCCTATTGCTTCTTCCAGTATAGGAAGTTAGCCCAGTGAAATCATTCCATTCCTGGGGACCTCTGATAGGGATTGTAAGTGAATAATCTGTTGCCTTTAGTTTTATTAGCATTTTGATGATGGAACATTGAAACTATTTCAAAACAAAAGTTGCAATTGCTGATCCATCCCTGAAATTCACAGGCATTTGTGAATTTGTGTTTGCTGAAGTAACTGTTTCTGTTGTGGTATGCACAGCACTATCAACTGCCCTCTACTACACAACAAATTGGTTTATTTGATGTAGAAGATACGGGGAATAAAGAAGCAAAGCTATCTTTTTTTTTTTTTTTTTTTTAAATAGGAAGCTATAAAGATATAATCTGAAAATTCAAGAGACACTTCACTTTGCATTGAAAGACCGAAGAGGCAATTCACCTTTGGCAGAACAGGCATCTGAGCCGAGATTAGCAATATGAAGTTTAAGAACTGTCTTAATTTAGGCACATCTGAAGGGACTGTGGATAACAATGTTTAGAAAACTGCTAGCTGCCTTGAAGTGTGGGTAGAAGCAAAGGAATATCTCAGGGCTAAGGAGGATTATGGCAAATTAAAATGTAGGAGTTAACCACGGACCAGGACACTATAGAAAAAGAAAGGGATAACATCAAGTTTTGCACTCCTGTTAAATTTGGGAAATGCCTTCCTGTTGTCATGTAATATCCTCAGACGCGTCATGCAGTATAGTTTGAGATAACTCCAAAAGTGTCAATGAATCAGAGTAGTTGAGGCTGGAAGGCACCTCTGGAAATCCAAACCCCCTTCTCAAGCTGGGTCACCTTGAGCGGGTTGCCCAAGGACCATGTCCAGTCATGTTTTGAGTATCTTCAACGTGGAAACTCTGCAACCTCTCAGAGCAGCCTGCTCCAGTGTTCAGCCCTTCTCACTGTTACAGTGTTTTCTTATGCTCAGAAGGAACTTCCTTTGTGTCAGTTCATGCCCATTGCTGCTCGTCCTTTCAGGGACACCTCCAAGAAGAATCTGGCTCACCTTCTTTACACCCTCCCATCAGACACTTAAACATTGACAAGATCCCCCTCTGGTCACCTGTCCAAAGTCCTTGGCACCCTAGTATAAGGTATGGAGAGTAGCAATGCCCGTTGACTCATAAAACCACCCTGAAGACTCAAGCATTCCTGGAGTTCCTGTTGCACCATCTCAAGTTGAGGTCTTGTGTAGTTGCAATTCATACTGCCTCTTAGGTTTCTGATTCAAAACTTTGACTGTTTTGATTCTTAGAGCAATTCCGTTTAATAATAAATAAGTAAAATCTCATTATTGTGTTTATGGATCTTTACTAAGAAGAGCTATTTTCAAAAGTGAAAGTTCAAGATTAAATTAATCGTATTTATGAAAATAGCATATGAATACTTCACAAAATCCCATAACTCTCTCCAGATGACCTTGAAAAGTTATCTGCATCTATACATCACTGAACTGGTTGCTATACTTCATTTGGCTTTCAAATTTAAAGGAAGAAAGTTTCTGTTCTCCAACTTGAGATGAACCTCAAAATGATGGTTGAATTAGATGAACTAATTTTGCTTGTATTATGAAAGCGTTTTGAATGACAGAGTAGAATGTGGAGCATTTTTTTTCTCTCAGCCATCAGTGAGGTTCACAGATGTTGCTTATGCAGTTACAATGTTGCTCAGCAGCTTGTAATCTGATAACAAAACACTACCATATCCTTTTCAGTCTCACCATACACCTTCAACCTGCAGCTGGTTAATCATCTCTTAAGCAGTTCCTCTCTAATTCATTGGTAAACTCTGCTTATTTTCTATTTCCGTGGATTAATCTTCTGAATTAAGAAAATGACAAGAGGAACATCACAGTCTTATTGATACGATCATGATGATGAGAGTGAATGGGTTAGTCCATGGCAGCATGCTCTTCATGCTGATTATTCATCTCAGAGGTGTGAGTTGCTAAAGATTCTAGTCATGAACAAGCGATGTTATTTTTTGTGAGATTGCCATGGTGATCAGGTAGGTTGTGGAGCACAGTGAAGAAATACCTTTTCTTAATTTATGAGTTTAGGAGAAAATGGGAATTTGGGAACCCCCGTTAATCTGAAGCTGTCAGGATTTTTCATGTCTTGCCAGTACCATTCTACTGTTGTTAAAACTGCAAGG
>NW_008824940.1:2126997-2141849 GCF_000699105.1 Pygoscelis adeliae
AAGAGCACAGTAGCCCTAGTGTTATTCTGCCAGTGTGAAATTGGCTAACTAATGCTTGCTAGCATTTGAGTTTATGGAGTATCCTTAGTTTGCAGGTGCTGGTGGCGCGTGTCTGACTAACTAGGTCATGTCAGTAGCCTTCTGCAAGGGTCTTGTCTTTTATCACAGGACTTTCCAGCCATTGCTGGAATTGTGAGGTTTCTAAGTAAGTCTTTTTTACCAGTTGACCTTCTCGGCCATTTCTACTGTACCTCCTAAATGCAGACAAACCAAGTAGCATGAATGTAACATGAGAAAAATTCATCACACAATTGAACACTTTTCAACAATCTCCTATTGCAACAGCAATTGGTCCAAGAACTTTTATGCTGTTACTGCAATTTGCTTGTTATTACTGAGGCTGACTTGCAAGGCATTATATTTGTCTCTACAAACCACAGCGTATTTGCAGTGATCACTGTTATTGTGGGGTAGTATAGATTAAAACAATACTCTGTTTATCAGTTGTTGCTGTTGGTAGAGAAAAAAGTAACTCCTAGTATTCGGATTGCAACGTTGCATTACGAATCTGTTTAGATGCCCATTTATTCTTGCAATTTTCTGTTGTGTAATCCCTAAAGTAGGGGTTAAAGGTGTATGGAACTGGATCATATGGAAGGGGATGATATACAGCAAAAGTGCTTAACGTATATAGAAGCAATGAATTAGACTTAAGTGAGGCTATGCTAGATTTGCTGTGGGGAATAATATATGTATTATAAAGTCCATTGCTATTGCTCTGTATAGACAAGCTCAGCACCTGTGCTAGAGACATAAGCCTTTTAACAGTGGTTTTGTTCCTTATAATGAACAATATCCAAGTTAATGAGATCTTAGTGTCTTTTCTCAGAATTTTATAGTTTGGCCTGTAAAATGCTTATGTATAGTACTGAAATCAATGAGGTGATTGACTATTCTTATATACTGGGTTTTAAAGGTGAACATCATGCCATAGCGGGACAATTTGTAGTTATTTTGAAGAAGGTAGGTAATTATTGGGATCTTTTTTTTTTTTTTAGGCTAAAGATGATAACTGAACGGAATGCAGGCTTAGTGCCCTTCTCCTTGTGTGCTCTGATGCAAACTGACTTGCCTGTCAAATCGTAGTGGCCCAAGGAGATAGGAACTAAGAGAGGTACAACTGCAGTACAGTTTGAGATATAAATGAAACTCAGGATTTTGCCAAAATCTGGGTTCGTGGAAAACACTATTGCCAGTAATTAACTGGTGTATATGATCAAATATCTTTTGCTTTTCTCCAAGGCTTCCATTTCTAGTTTCAGTTTAACTAAGCTGCAAAACAGGTTCCATGATCTATATTTAAACATTATTTAACTGCTGAGGGCGCTGGTCCCAAATACCATTCTTTAGTTGGTTGTGTAACATTTCTCTCTTCACAGGAACACAAAGGTGGTTCCAAAATTGAGTCTGATAACTTTAAGTTTTATAATTACAAGTAGAAGTTCTAAACTTTATTAGGAAACTATGTTGTCACAATTAAGCATTTCTTTGTAACTTGTTAATTTACTCTTATGTGGTCCCTACTGACCACATGGATACAGTGAGTGATGCTAAGCCTTCAGAGAAATAAGTATTGTGAATGAACATTGAATCACATTTTCTTGGCAGATACATAAATTCAATTATCAATATTAATCTGCAGTGTTAACCAGGAAGCAGAATTTGTTAATGCTTTTCATGGTAGTGAAATGACAACATTAGCATTACCCAGAAATGTGTGTTGAAGGCTCTGGTGAGAGTATGCTGAGTTTCTACTTAGTACAAAATGATATTAAACACTTAACGTGTTTCTTCTCAAGCTGTAGAGTTTTATTTTTCTTGTTGTGACACAAAAAAACCATTAAGGTAGAACATTTTAGAAAGCCCAAGTAATAAGAAGCTGTGATAAAAATGGATATTAAAAGGCTAGGGTTTGAGGGGTTTTATCCCAGTTACCATTCTAGAAAATGCCAGTTTTACTAATGAAACTTCTGCTCCCTTCAGGTAATCCTGAAAATGTCCTACTGAGTAAGCAACTGCCAGTCTTCAACTTAAATTACATTCACATCTGTTTTAAGTCTGTATCAGTTTGCTGATCTAAGTTTTGTGGTAAAGAAATTATACAATATCTAATGAATTGCAGTACTTCAGAAGGGAGTGGTTCCCCCACCCCATATGTAGGATTTGAAACACTTTCCTTGAGTAATTGCCTTTCATTTTGTAGCCCATTATCTTTCCCTCTTTTTCTGTTGTATTGAGCTTTTGTTTTGTAACAGTTCTTCTTTATTTCAGCCTTTCCTGTTTCACCAGCAGCACCTCATCTGTTCTTGATTGCAGGTCTCTCTCCTTTATTAGATCTAGCAGAAGTCTAGTGTATCCGTGATTTTGCATGAACTGCTTTTTCAACCCTGTTCTGTTTCATTTCACTAAGTGAAACTTCTGAAGAAGCAGTAATATGCAGGAAAGAAATGCTTGGGTAACTGATATGGGCTTCTTGATATGGTCTTAAACTTAGAGCAGAACAGAAGACAGTTTAAGGAATTAAAAAAATAACAACAACAAAAACCCAAACAAAAACCCCAGATCCTCGTTCAATATTTGTGCAAAGGTGTGGGGTTTTTTAGTTCCTTGTTTTTTCGAGACCACTGGCTGCTCTGTTTATGATTTGCAGTCCTTAGGCTTGTTTTAAGAACTTTTTTTATTTTAAAGATCAAAGCATATACACTTAAAGCAGTCTTCCATTTATCTTGCAGCGTCAGTTTCATTTGTCACTAAGAGCAAGGGAACCACCACTTCCACACTATATACCTCATACCGAATCCATCCCTTTGTCTCAGATCTTTGCTCTAAATGGAACAAAGCGTTCATCAATATCATGGTTGTCAGCCTGAAATTTGTAAATTTGATAACTGAATACTGTAACAGTACTTGTATCCTGTGATACATACAAATTTGGAGATAAAATGTGAGATCTATTAGTTTAGAATAAGTGTTGATATATATGGGAGTTTCTAAGCTTATTAAAAAAAGTTTTGATATTTCTTTACCAAATGCACAAAAAGAAGAAATTGAAACATCTAGCCTTACTAGTGTGGTTTTTTTTTTTTTTTGGGGGGGGGGGGGGGGGGGTTTTTTTGTTTTTCGCTGTCTCCTTCCCCTCCCTGTTTTTCTTCGCGGAGCCCCTTGCCTGGCTCTGAGCCTGCAAACCGCCCCGCTGCATTGTTGTTTTTGGTTGGTGGGGTTTTTTTTGTTGGGGGGGGGGGGGGGGATTGGGTTTTTTGGTTTGTTTTTTTTTTTCAGTAGACAGGTCTGGAACTACTATCTATAATTCAAGTTCCCAAAGCTTCCCCTTTAAGACCCAGCTTTTAAATTGCTTATAACTTCTGCCAAATCTGTCAGGGCCGACTATTTTTTTTTGTTTGTTTGTTTTTTTCTTCTTTCCACCCTCTCTATACTGGATGACTGCCTCAGCCTGGTTGTTTTATGGATTTGCATGTGGTTTCGTTCTGACTCTTGTTTAATTCAAGCCAAAACAGTTAATTGTTGAGAAAGAAGAAAAAATTAAAAGGTTTCTTTTAAACACCTACAGTGCTGTTACAATATTTAATAAGGAAGGGAAGGATCACCTTTTAATGGTTATGTGTTTGGTCAAGTTTTCACAAATAATGGTAAAAACCTGGTGAGGTTTCATACACTTAAACAAAAAATAAATAAAAAATTCCTGTTTGAATGTGCTCATTGCTGCTTGGAATTTAGTAGTTAACCTGGATCCAAAGATGAAAAGCCTAAGGAGAGTAGAAAATCGATCTAACTTGATATGAAGACAGGGCTTAAGGTGTAGGATAACTGTGTGGGGAGGGGAAGGAGAAGAGGGTGTTTGAGAACAAGGTAGGGATAGATTATTGAGAATGGGATAGAATAGAACAAAGTCGGGAGAAAAGGGTAGTAATTAGAGCCTCCTGGAATGCCAGGTTCTGGAAGGGAGTCTCTTCAGTCTTCCTCCACTGTGAAGCCCGATGGCAAGGTACATCTCTTATCCCTTTCTAGTGCTGTTTCTTCACAGAATCACAGACTTGTTGAGGCTGGAAGGGAAGTCTGGAGGTGATCTGGTCCAACCCCCCTGCTCAAGCAGGGTCACCTACAGCCGGTTGCCCAGAGCCATGTCCAGGTGGCTTTCAAGTATCTTCAAGGGTGGACACTCTGCAACCTCCTTGGGCTGCCTGTGTCAGGGCTTAGTCACCCTCACAGGGAAAAAGTGTTTCCTGATGTTCACGTGGCACCTCCTGTTTTTCAGTTTGTGCCCATTGCCTCTGGTCCTGCTGCTGGGCACCTCTGAAAAGCTTCTTGTGAAAGCTCACTTTTCCGTGGGAGCAATGATTGTTTGAATGACAATGATATGTCTGGGGCAGTCAGAGGTTCTGATTAGCTTTTGAACTATCTATAAGCATCACGCAAAATGACTTAATATGCTCTTCAAGTTTTTGCACACTGTCTGGAGAACCTACATAGAGGTATGCATGTGTGCGTGTAGGCAAATTGTTAAAAATACTAGAGTAGCAAAATAGAGTATTCAGTTATGAAATGAGAAAATTAATGTGCCTGCGGCTTCTTAATTTGTGGCCTACTATATTTGCTTTTCAATAATCATATGATTGCATACCCACACTGGACAGGAGTTAAAAAAATGAAATATTAAATAACTGATTATTAAATGAGTATTGTGCAGAGTGAGCGAAATGGTAAAGAAAACAGTATTTTACAGTGTTTGAACACTGATAGGAAAGCAAAGTTGTTTGCTTTCTCATAGGCTCTGAGTGTCTTGATCACTGTATGGTATGAGCACTTGGTACAATTCTTTGATGTTGTGTTATACTTGGAAGGGTGGGTGCTCCCGTTTGACCAGACTTGAGTGGGCACAAAGTTTAAAATATTTTTCAGTATTTAGTATCTTCTTTTAGATATCTTAGCTTTTAGCATTTCGTTTAGTACTTCAGTACTTTTACTCTTCTTGAAATCAGTTGCAGCCATGATTGTTGTGCATGCTTGGAAAAACCTGCTTAAGCTATCAAGATGGGAACCCGGGGAAGAATGACAGAAGAGTTTTTCCATGCTGTACAGATTTTTTTGGTAGCATTTGTTTTATGGAGTTTCAATGCAGTCCATTTGGAAATAACTAAATTTACTGACTTTTTTGTCATGTGCTAGAGCTTCTTGAACTTCATTCCAGAAAATTCCTGGCCATGTAACTGGCTAATTTGTGCTGACTTCCTTTGTTTATTAGAGGGTATGGTTAATTAGTGGGAGGGTGAAGATAACTTAATTTTTCTTAGATGATTTTCAGGAAATTTGGCTCAGGATGATTCATAATGCTCCAGTGTATTTATATCCTCCTACGAGTCTTAAATATTGAACTTAACATAAAAATATTCTACCTCAAGTACTAGAATAATGTTATCCCTTACACTAGGAAGGGAGGGATAGATACTGCATCTTCATGATAGTTACTTTGTAGACATGTATTCTTGTATAGATTTATGGGGATGCTGATCAATTGTTATGCTTTCTTTTTGCTTGCTTGCTCCAGTTCCCTCATCACTGTGCCTTAATGATCTATATTTAGTATCTGTAGGCATTGAATTAAACAGTACAGGGTAATGATATACCCAGATTTAAGTATGTGACATGGCAAACACATCTCTAGCTGTTAAAACTAAGTGCATTTACTGCTTTTTTAAAAGTACTTCCGTCTTTCTCAATCTTTGTTCAAGCTATTCAGTGTTGCATCGGAACACAAACATTCAAATTTTTTTTAAACAGGTATGATTTTTACCATTGCAGTTGTCATGCTACTAAAAAAAATTGTCATGCTACTAATCTGTTAATGACACAGTGGAGACTTAGTCACTTCAGTTAGATACAGAGTTAGAAGACAATCTTGAATGAATTTGTAGTGTTAGAATATTAAATGTTAACCTAGGCTGGGTTAAGAGGAGGTGTGTGAGGATCCATGTATTCTAGGTAGCTTGATCTGTGAATTGTCTTTGGTGACATGAGGCTGGGATTGTCATCTAGCAAGAGAAAATAGTGGCAGGATTCTGTAAAAGCTTTAGTCTTTTTGCTTGGAGTCATTGTATGAAAGAGCATTATTAATATGGCAATGTGAGATCCAGATGGCAAAGCTATTCTTGAGTGTCCCCTTGAGCCTGCGGTGATGGTGTCCTAAAGGGAGAGGAAAACTTTTTTTTGGAAAAAAAGTCTGCTATCTTCATTGTGTAAAATCCTCTGGACTAAAAAAAAAAAAAAAAAATTATAGGGTTTTATTGCAAATAGTGGTTATTTCCAAAAGCATTTTGGAAATAGTATCTAATTTCAAAGAAGAAAGCCTAATAAGTGTGTGGGGATTTCTTCCATAATTTTAAAAAAATAATTATATACATATATTAAAACAAATAAAAATAAATTAGTGTAAAAACTTAAACTAGAAGAACTGCACTTTGAATCCTGAGTGGTAGAGGTGGTAGAAATAGGGATTTGCGATCAGCTCTGGATACTTGGATTTGCTGACAATTTTATATGTATCAGTAACAGCTAGAATTGAGTATCTGATTTTATCCTAAAACATTTTACTACTGTCTCTCAAATATTTGTGGACACTTTTATTTTTATTAGTTTTGGTTTTCAATTCTGTGACCTTCTATAAACTCAAACAAAAAAGCCTAGTGTACTGTACAGGCTTCTATAACACTTACCTAAAGAAAAACAAATCCCTGCTCAAACACCATAAAATAATATTAGGGTAATAATATTTACTCTTTCAAACACATGCTGGGCTTACCATGGTAGAGACTGTTTTTTTTCCATGATGAGGCCTCGGCCAACTTCTGTTATCTTCTCTCTGAGCAGGCTGACCCCTGCAAGTGCTGCTTTTACAAACCAACAAACTCATTTTTCTGTGTCTGCAAGGATCATAAATTTTTGTTAGATTTTCTCCTTTGAATCAGGATGAGTGCTTGTTAGGTGGGCATTTTTTTTTTTCCCTTTAAGGAATAGATAATGTAGTCCTATGGGTTATTTTTGATGCTACATGGAAGTTTTCATATAGTAGAGCCCTGAAGTACTTTAAAGTATGTTAGGGAAAGGGGAGGGGAAATAACAAAGGTGAAGACATGAAAATAAAACATACCAAATTTATATAGACAATACTTAGACAACCTCACCTGAAGAATCTATGTTACATTAACTGAGAGTTAATACTGATACTAATTAATTCTAATAAATAAACTTTGAAATATCCTTAAAACGACTGGAAGACTTATGTGCAGATTTGAATCAAAACCCACATAAACTGAAATCTGAGGGGAGTGATCAGTAGGGGATATGTTCCTTCATATGTTTTCTCATATAAAAAAATTGGAATATCAAAAGTTGTAAGGTCTTGGAACACTTTTTGCTTAGATGAAGTCAACAAGGATATATTGAAGTCACGATGGAATCTGTTGCTGATATTATTTTACGCCTTTTTGCCTGCACTGTACTGGCCTGACAGTCATTACAGCAATCCAAAGCCAGTTATCTGTTGCTGTTTCATGTATAGTGAGATTTTTGGGAGATTTGATTGAAAAGATACTCATAAAACAGCACGTGTTTATATATGGCATTTTTTCCCCTTCTGTGTTTGAATTCAGTATTGCTTTTTTGTGAAGACTTGTTCTTTTTTTAAAAGGTGCACTGCATACCTGTATGTATACTGAATACTTCTTTCCATATACAATATGTTAATGATTTGAAAAATACAGTCAAACCTTTTGTAACAGCAAAAATAAATGTTAAGCTGTACAAAATTAATATCAGCAACGCACCTCAACATAAAATACTGTGCTATTTTCAAGAAAAATAAAATCTGTAGTATTATTGTATGACTAATGTCTAAAAGTAAATACCATATGTCTTGCAAAATATCATCTGTTCTCTTGAAAGGAAACTTTGTCAATGCCTATTGCTTACTGTACCTATTTAATTTAGTTGACTGTAGTCCCTCATTACAGTCATTGTTCTGGCTACTGATGAAGTTATTTTAGAGCATGATTTTTAAAAGTTCTTTTAAGTAGACAAAAGTATTACCTTAAAAAAAAGTTACTTTTTTTGGATTGAACAACATGAAAATACTAAAGGCAGGTTATTTTTCTCAGGCCTGGAGAAAGTACAGGCTTCATAAAATCTTGCATGCGGAACTTCCAGTCATCCATTTCTGTTGTGGCTTATTCGGATGGATTGAGCTGTGAGTTCTGTGGAAAACTTGCTAGCAATGAGAGAACACCTGAGAAAGCACCCTACAACCTCCGTTCATCTTGTTTGATTATTCAACTCATCTGGGCCCTAGCTTCTCCTTCTGGAATATGTCTGTTGTGTACTGAACTAATTTAAACAGGAGAAACCAAGTAAGCACAGGGCTTTTTAGAATGGTAATTCTGGGGATTGACAAGCACCTTTCCTTTCTGCATCTTGATTTGCAGGCTTGGAGGGGTTCCCAGTCGACTACTGGGGTCTTACCTGAGTGCAAAAAAGAAGCTAATCAGCCAGAATGACACTAAAGAAAATAGATGAGATCCCATTTCAGTTCACTGCAGAGAAGAAAAACTTGATTTTCCTTTAGAGATTTTTCAAGACTAATTGAGTGCCATTAGAGAAGCTTTTAAGAAGAGGAGGTGGAATGAAACTTAGAAGTACTTTCATAGACTTCAGTTTTCTTAGCATAGGCATATTGTAATAGGTTGGTGTGATATTGGGAGATAGTGCCAACAATTAAAAAAACCACACAACAAAAACCCAACAAACTTTGGGCAGCTGAATGAGCTTTTTGTTAAATGTAAACGTGTGAATACAAGTGTTCAGTACAGAAGCTCCCTTGAGACTGTTGAGCAATTATCTGCTCATCCTTGCATTCTTAAGCTTGTTGATTTGGTTTGAGTTTTGTGTGGATTGTTTTCTTGTCATTACCGATTTGGCTGTAAATGTGATACAGGATTATATTTTTTGCTTCAGATACTACAGTCAAAGCGCTTCTGTCATCATGTTGTTCGAGCTTGTCTTGTTAGAAATGCTCTGCAATCCTAATAAGGATTATAGGCTAAATCCTGAGCAACCTGATTGAATGCCTTTGTCCCACTTTGAACAAGAGCAGACCAGGCATCTCCTCTGGTCCCTTCCAGCCAGAATTATTCTGTGATTCTAATCTGGTGCATCTCCTTCTTCATAGCTCTGCTGCTCACTTCTGGAAACCAGTTTTTTTACAGGGTGGGGTGTGGTTATTGGTATACCATCCAGACATTCTCAAAGACAAATGCTTCTTTATGTTTTCTCTCCTGTTATTTTTCCTTATAATTATGTATACTATATAGTGTGTATATATTTTTATAAATATATATATCTGTGTATATTAAAATATATAGTGTGTGTATATATGACAACTGGTGCATTTATGGCTGCTAATACTTTGTTGATGTATCTAGAGCTTCTTGCATCTTTGCTTCTACTGTCTGACAAGTTATGTGGTGTGAAGCTTCACTTATGGGTGTTTAGAAGCTGGTTAGTAAATTGGTGAGTGCTTTCCAGTGAATTAAATTACATGTTATAAAGGTGAGCATTTTTAATTAAGGTAGTACATTTGAGTGTAGCTGGTTTACACACTGATGCCAAATAACCTGTGAGTGTTGAAAAGCACGCTGATCTAAATTACTTGTTGAAAGAGAAGCTCAGTGTAGATGTAGCTTTTCTGGAAGCCAAGCCTTTAGCAAATGTTGCTTCCTTCCCTCCAGCTGTAAAAACTCAGCTAAGAGTTTTACTCTTTTCAGATCAGGCGAGCTGTTGAAGCTCAGTATTGTGGTTACAAGCATGAGCGTAGATACTTGTTTTACTCCCAGTGAAGATGTCCTTGGCAGATTGACACTTCTCTGGTGTGGTCTCACTGCTGTTTTTCCTTTTCTTGTGTCTACCTGTGCAAAGAACTGGAAGGACTTTCCTGGTTTGCTGTGGGGAAAATGTGCGTGGCTATCTTACTGAAATGATGGGTTGTTATCTGCTGTGCCCTAATGACATGAGTAGCTCCAAAGGTGCTGTAAAACTCTACTACTGTTGTACTCCCACCACCCAAAACCTTTGTTTATATTTCACTTTTAAAGTAATTTACTTGGGGGAATATTAAGATTGTATGGCTCCTCTGAGCTAGGTTTCTGAAGCTGGTTTTCCTTGCTGCAGCAACTCTTTTTGATAAGGAGGTTAGAGCCCTAGTAGGATGTTGGGACTGAGACCCTGGGTGTCTAGTGAAGAAGGCAGTGGAGAGGACTAGAGCCTTGTGCTCCTATTTCCTGTTGTCTTGGGTGGTTATGTGAAAGTTAATTGGTTGGTGTTAATTGAAGGCTTGTCAGGGTTTTGGCTTCCTTTCTGTGTGGAATTTAATAGACATTAGAGCCTCTAGTGACACAGCTGTGCTTTGCTCTTCAATTCTCGGTGGTCTCTTGCTGATTTATGTGCAGAGCTGGTGTAACACTCTTTATGAGAAGATTTTTTTTGAGGATGAAAAATATCACCTCAAAAACTGACTTGGATTAGATCTAAAAGAAAAACTGAAGTAATCTTTTTTTTTTTAGTTTGTACTTGAAGCTCTGTGAGTGAGGAGAAATGATGTTTTGAGATCAACATGGTCGTATACTTCGGCGGGGCATGGGTGCTGGGGTCCTTACTCTTGTCAGTAGGTAGCTTGCTAGTGAGGATAGTGAATGCTGTAGTTTTATGCCTGTGAATGAACTGGAACACACCACCAGTGGCCGATGCTTTATATTGTGGTGGCAATGGTTTGTAGACTTTTCCTAAGTAGCTTACATAATGTTACTATAAAGAATATTTAAGTACTAGACAGAGTTGACTTCTCATGGCGGTAGATTTTCTTTAAAATATTCTTGATATCTTTAAATATTGTATAAATGTTATTGGGGAAAATCTTGATTTTTAGTTTAGTATAAATCTTACCATCACAAAACTTATTTTTAACTAATTAGGTTAGAAATGAAAATAAATCAGGCTTTATGTATTAAAAGCACGTATTCCTTGCCAAATTCAAACTGGCACATTCTGTGTCCAAACAGTTTACATAAACTAAGCTGGATAAATTTAAATCAGGCAAAGAACTGCTAAAAGGACATCAATTAAATTAACTCTGGGTTTTTGTATGAATTACGTTTGCTTAGTTGGGCACTTGACAGTACCTCTTACAACTAAAGTGTTGTATTGTGCCTAAACTTTTAGTCTCTTAAATTCTTGAACTTTGAAACTTTAATGGATTGCCTCTTTAATTGGATGCTTGAGACAGGGTTAAATACTATTTCTGCTTTTTATTTTTACTAAACATTCATTTCAGCATGTTTGCTAAGGAAGTAGGCACAAGTTTACAAACAGCTTTGAGGAGAGCTTGCCTGTGTACAGTGTGTCTGGGGAGGGGATTTCCCTTTTCTCATACAAAAGAAAAGGATGCAAACTATTTTTGATGGCACAGTGCATTTAAAAAGTGGGTGAAGATAAGAAATCTTTTACTTCTGCTTTTGGAATCAAGTATTGCAAGATCTCATCGCTTCAGGTTTTTGGGTACAAATATACTTGTCTTCCTAATAATGACATTTGACATTCTGGTTTTTAACTATTAATAAAACTATATACTCAACACAAATTAATATAACCTTACTCCGAAAAAGTCCATGAGCACTTCTTTCAGCAGACTTAAAATAGTTGCTTTTGTTTGCAGTATGAATATCTGTGAATCTTGGATTAAATATTTTGCGAACCTTTTTCTTGTGTGGTGGATGTATGTGTTAATGTGTGCTGGGGAGTCTTTCAGAATGCCTGAAGTTAACCATGTTCCATGTTCTATTTCTAGTGTTACTTAGCTGCTGCTGCTGCTTACAGGCTGAATTAGAAGTAAGATCATTGCATTTCACCACCACTGGGGCTAAGGGTATAAAATTATTTAAGTTCTCAGTTGGCCAAGTTCTCAACTTGCCAATAAACAAGTCTCTAATAGTTGGAAAATGTGCTGATGGATTCCTCCCCCCCTACCCCCAATTAATTGAACTTCAAGAGCTAGAATATATTTCTGAAGTTAATTGAAAGCTTATTATTGGAGCAGATTCAAGTACTATAAGGAGAAGTTCTTCTAAGGGAACAAAAAAAAGAAGGCTTGCTTTTACATAAGAAAAGGGCTGATACCTCCTCCTCACACCCCCAAACAAGATGAGAATGGTATTAGATTTTGCATCTCTGTTTTTAATTGCAAATTAATAAAAATGGCAGTATAATCTGCTTTCACATCTCAGGGCAATAATGACAGACTTCATATTCTGAGAAATTGCCTCGTTTAGTGCTGGAGACAGTTGACGTTTTCCTTACAGTTGTCTTCATTAAAGTGAATATTGTTCTCCAATATGCTGGGCAAATCTCTTACCTGCTACTCAGATTCTAGCAGATCGTGGTGTTGGTGTGATCCACGTATTTGTTACACCCTCATGCAGGTACAGTTCCTTTGTTAATTCATAAGCTGCTCTCTTTACAGGTTTGTAAATGTATAATTTCTTCAGTCCTAAGTGTTGCTTTATTTTACAAGTGTTTTCTGCATACAGCTTTCAGAAAGAAGTTGTCTGTATCAGTCTTCCAGTCCACAGATGTGTGTGGGATCTGGTTTTCTCTTGGTTTTCTTGGTGCTTTTTCTGCACTGAAAAAGTGTCATTTATTACTGTAATGGCTTAGCCTTTTATAGCAGATCTTCCAACCATGGAGGAAGATATCCATCAGGCCCTTTCTTCATTCTTGTAGAGTTCAACTTGTGAACTTATACTAAAAATATGAAATAAATCATCTTTTTCTTGATTGGGCAACTTGGGATATGTTTAAAAGTGCTAAAAAGAGAGTAAGTTTTGATTTGGAGGAAGCTGTTGGTTTATGTATGATACATTTCTAGAAAGTAGAGTAAAAGAGGTAATGCAATTTATTCACATTCATTTTCAATAAAGAAAAGAAAGGTGGTTGTTTGGCTGAAGTTCTAAGAAAATAAATTTAATGGAAGGAGGAATTTGTCCCCTGTCATTAGAAGTAGGTGCATGCACATGTACATTTCTCTGTGTGTGCATATATATGTAGAGATTAAAAAAAAAAAAAATTAACTTTGTATGTCTGTATAGCTACTTGTGGGTGTATTTGCGAGGGGTTTTGGCCATTGGTTTGCATGAGAACCAGTTACAAAACTTGCCAGTCATATTTCTAGGAACAAATTGGCCAAACCCTCGTTTTGTCAAGCTGAGCGAAGTGTAATCATGTTTTCAGTTAAAAAAAAAAAAAAACAAACACAAAAACAAAAAAACCAACATAAGTATAATATGCTGTTCTAGGGAGGTGGGGCGGTTGCGGGATTTTAAATGAGGGGACAAAGCAAATGAAAGAAAAGCATATTTAGATTGGACCACTGTTTGGACTAAAAGACCCATGATGGCAAGAGATGTTGCATTATAACTTTTTCTTGTTGAATTTCTTGAAAAAGGCAAAGCTATTGCATACTCCCCCCAATGACAGCAGTGACAGTCTTCAAAAGTTAATCTATAAACGAGTTGATAATTTTTATTCCCTCTTTTTTTTTTTTTCCCTCCCTTAAATTAGTATGTTGGATTGTTTTATCTTCCTCCTTGTGAAGTTAACTGTTAGTTTTCTTCCAGATGAAGTCATTTAAAGGTATTGTTGTAAATTCTTCAGCAAGCAGGGTAAGGGAGAAGAATAACACTAATCAGGTAACACTTGACTAAAATTTTGAAATTTTACTAAATATGAAAACTGTTATTACTCTCTATATTTTTTTCTGTATACTGGCTTTCTGCAAAAAAGAGTACATATCCATAAGGTGACAATAACAAATTTTGTGTCCATTTTGCATTGCAGGCAGCTAATTAGGTTTATTCTTTTAAAAGAATAAGAAAGCAGGCAGGGAATATAGCCTATTTTTTACCGTTTTTCAGGATTAACAATGGAGCAGAGAAGGTGGCTTCTAAAGTTGGGTACTTAATGCAAATTCATTCTCTTGCATAAGCTACAGAGCAATAGAACATAACACTGTCATTAAAACTGACTCACAGTGTTCAACAGAAGGTGTGTTTCAAGCTTTAAAAGTGCTAAGAGAATTACTGCAGTCTAGTAAATACTTTGCAGTGGGAAAATATACTTTAGCTGTGTTTTGTTGCAAAACGCTGTTGTGCAAATTGTCTTGAAAGTATTTGGCTTTTTTAAAAAATCTGAGCACGCAAGCAGAGAAATGGAGTTACTCTAAACTACTAAGTATTTTGATCAGTTGAAAAATGGATGTAATTAGACTGTGAAATGCAGTTAACATCTGTGTTTGAAATTCCAGGTCAGGATGGAGCCTCTTATATTACTTGATTGTCTTTTAGTTCTGTTTATTGGGGGTGGGAGGGATGTGTCCTATACATTACAAAAATTTTGCTCTAGCAGTAGGTATTCAGTTCTGTAAATTGGTGTTTTGGTGGGTTGGGTTTGGTTGGGTTGGGGTTTTTTGAGATACGAGTAGATGGGAGTAGGAAATGCATATCTAGCACCACAAGAGGCATAAGTGTTCAATTTGCATTTAAATTGGTTTCGTATGCAGCCCGAGCAGCAAAGAAAGTGGTATAATCCAAAGATTACAAGAATTATTTCTGACTTTTTGTCTGAGTAAATAGCATATCCCCCATTCTACCTGGCTTACGGAGGAAAGCAGAGATTACTCT
>NW_008824940.1:2141865-2151614 GCF_000699105.1 Pygoscelis adeliae
AAATGTTAGTGGAAAGAAATAATATGATGCGGTTAAAACTGTAATCTTACATGTTGTCTCCCTACCTGTTGGGCAGTGGCTTCTTTGGTCGCGTGTGCTAGGTTAGGCACAGGGTCAGTGTGCTGCTGCTTTGTGATTACTGCCTGTGGTGGATGAAGTGTCTCGATATGTGCCCATTCAGTTCTAGTTTCTTGATGACCAATATTTAGGCCTGCCATTATATGTATATGGTTTTGTACAACTTGCTTACCACAAACAAGAGACAGCTGTTTCATCTTTTTAATTTGAAGAGTCTTTCACCTCAGAAGCTCCTTAGCAGCCTCTGTCACTAGGTATAACTGAACTTTGGGAAGTTCTTTTTAATCCTCTGAGACAGGGTATGCCCTATACTGTTGCCAGCCCTTATTTTCTTAGGTTTTTTTACTTTCCTTTTACAGGAAATAAATAATAATGATTTGCTGGGAGTAGACTTTTGTGTTCAGATCTCCCAAATTACTTCTGTTTCTCTTAATGTTACAAGATTATTTGTACAAGAAGTAACTAGATATATTAGAAACAGGAAAGTCAGTTATGCAAATATTGACTTTTGGGTGCTGCAAGTCTGTATTTTTTTTGTAAGCTAAAATAAATCTCAAATCTCATGATGAAGTCATTGCTCATGCCTGAAGCATCTTCTCCTTTTTGTTTTTTGTTTTCCTCTTTTCTTTCATTCCAGAACTTCCTGATATGCCAGCCTTTCACTGTCTTCTTCCGTGACTCCCTGGAGTAACTTCCCTTCTTCCCTCACCCACCCACCCTTCGTGCCCTTTGCCAGGGGCATTGTCTTCCCTCTTTTTTCCCTTCTTCCTCCCTCCACCCTCCCCACTCCATAATTAAACTCAGAAGGCTCAAAGGATAGAAAAACGTGTGAAGGATGAAAATCAGGATTATGAGCTTTTTTTTATTACCTTTTCTTCAGTAGGCCTGCCAACACTGTTTACTGTTTAGATGCATCTCCCTTTTCTCAAGATCTGTTTTTCAGGTCCTCTTCTGGGTCACTTACGTGTCCAGACATGTTTTTACTGCCATGGGAATCTCCCATCCAAGAAGCCGTCAGCATGCCAGAAAGCTCTATTGGCACTTGCGAAGCAGCCTGCCTGGCAGAAAGGCCATGCACCTGCCACTTCCTATTTATGTTTATATATTTTTTCCATTGATACATAACCTTCTAATTTGGATGATTCTTCAATTTAGCTTATAGTGACTAACTTGTAAATACTAGTCTTTCGCTTCTTTTTTTGAGGTAGCTTACGCCTTTCAGTAGAAAACTCTTCTGTTTAGGGACATTTTTGCCAGAATAATAATGTTGACTAGGGCTGTGGCATTCTTTCATTGGGCTTTTATTTTAAATACTGAACTTTATGACAAAAATGCTAGTTAAGCACAGTTGGTTGGATATGTATGTTTTGCCGGTATATTGATGGTGGTGGATGAAGGTATAGAACAAGTACAGGCTGCGTTTGTGTTAAGGAAGTTTGTCTGAACATCCATACTTTTAGTTATGAGGATAGTTTTCATGTTATGTGAGATTTAATGTATCTTTTTTGTTGTTTTAACTATTAAATGGAAACCACTAGGCTGAAATTTCAAGAGAAGCTATTACTTTATTTTTTGTAGTCATTATGGAGGCTGGCATTGAAACAGTGTTGTTTATTATTAAAAAAAAAAAAAAATTATTACTGCATCCTGTTCCCAGAGATGAATCAAATTGCTTCCTAATGTTTTTGAAGTTTTTTCCTGAGTCATCTGGTGAGACTTCCATTTACCTTAAGACTCATATTTTACCACAGCAATTCTGTTCATGCAAAGAACCAGTACCATAGCATGGTTTCAAACATTAAGTCTTTATAACTTTTTTATAACAACACCCAGAGGCCTTCAACATAGTAAAAAAAGTTTCCTGATCAAAGAGCTTATCGTGTAATTAAAGACAAGACCCAAGAATGCATCTAACATTTGAAATTAACAGGAGAGGAAAAGTGAACATCATAAGCGATTACAAGTCTTTGCAGTTAGGTTTCATAATAGGGGTTTTGGAGTCCTTCAAGTTTGAGGAGTAAAATAATAATCAGAATCTCATCTGTTCTAATACAAAATTCGAGATACCAAGTTTAGAAATGGCAAATAATTTTTCCACCGTAGCTTAAATTCATAGTGTAAGGGGGGAAGGGTATACAGGGGGAAGTATTCTATGAATTTCAGTAGTTTTCTCAAACAGTCTCTTTAAGGGAGTAAGTCTCTCCAGTGCTCCAAGCCCAGTTGGAGGGTTCATATTCAGCTTTGCTGTGATCTACCTCAATCCCTGGATAATATGTACAGGATGGCAGACTGTCTGCCTTTATAATTATGTTGCTCGTTTCTCAGTTTCCTTTCATCTTTATTAAGGTAGTTCTTCTACTGGTTTCCTCATAGCAGAACTGCCCCCTGCGTTGTAACATACTAATACAAGTATGTGCCTTCCAACCTAGAGTTCACTTGCAACTTTGCAATTCAAAGCACAATGGTGGCTCACTTGCTTCTTTCTGAAAAAGAACTTCTGCTTTAGCTAATGCCCTAGTTGTTTTAAATCCACAACCACTAGATTTTATAATTTTTAAGCTGCCAAGCTCTGAACTGTCCTGATTGTAGTAGTTTTATTTCATGCTGTAAGAGATGAAAGTGGATCTTTTAATCATTGAAGAGATTTTTGAGTACTAATATTCAAAAGCAGGTAAGAATCACAATAGCCTGTTTTGCCCACCACCACCCAGTTTCACTATAATTTCAATAGAGCTTAAATTTGGTGTGTAGGTAAAACAAATGGTACATGAATGAATATGAATAAGTGTTGCTCCCAGCATGTTTTTTCTTGTATACAGATGACTTTTTCATTAGTATCCATTCGCTGATGCAGTTAGCAGTGGTGGAGATAAGCATACGATCTTGTGCAAAAGATAATATTTTGGTCTTTGTTACTTTTGCCTGATTCTATTTTCTAGTTGATTTTTGCTGCTTTTAGATGAGATCACTGAATTAAATTTGTGGTTTTGTTTCTGTATTTTTTTTTTCTCCACTGGAAAGCTGTTTACACGTTTTGCAAATTGACTTGGTCACCGTAATACATCTTCCAAATATGTTTGCAGTAATTTACGTAGCAGACTGAAGTTCCCCTACCTGAAGGTGTGCTAGGTGGCTCAGCATGAGGGCATCTGTCGTAACAGCACAGGTTGATTGCTCTGTTGCTGTACTTTCTCTGCAGTGGGATTGCACTGAACACAAAGTTTATCTCAGGTTTTTCAGTTTAATCTTAGGAGTCCTCACTAGGATTACCCTTGGTACCTGAGACACTGCTGCTGCTGCTTCTGTGGCGCTGCATTCCAGAAGACTCAAAGGTTTCATCCTCTGTTTCAAGGAAGCTTATGTTAATTGAGAGAGGAATTGTTGGGATTTTTTCTTTTTTTTCTTTTTTCTTCTTTATCTGGAATGTGGATCTTTTTTATTGAACTTCAGCTTATTACAATGGTCATAAGGTCTTTATGCAGTCTGAGCCACTTTGGAGATTAGTCTTCTTGACTTGGGTTATGCTTAATTGATTTAGTCACCTGTGTAAGTTTAACAGGTTTTTTCAACTAGAAACTGCAGCAAAACTCATCTTTTTATTTCAACATGGTTAGTGTTCAGTTACTATGATAATAGGCATCATAATAAAACAATTCTATAAAGTTAAAATAAGCACATTCAGATATTTTCGGTATTAATTGTACTCGCTGTTATCTCTGAAATCTGTAAAATTGGAGCAAATGTCTTCTAATACTTTCACGCATTGAAATAGTAGCAATATCTTCAAATTCAGATGAAACTTCATATGGAGAGATGTTTCTATAGGTTTCCATTTCTTTGAGTTTTTTGAAGCAAGCTGTTTTGAGGTTGATGGAGTTAGAGAGTCTTTTTCTAACTAAAGGAAAAAAGCAAACCCAAACAAAAAAAAAACCCAAACAACACAACACTCCCCCCAAAGACCCCCACTGTACACCGTTTGCCCACCATGTGGTTTAATCACTGGTAATGACTTTTGTGAAAGAACCACCAATAATGAAAAGCCTTTGAGTTGTTTCTTTAAATGTTTCCTGCACATGTGCTTGCATACTAATGTGAATTTATTCTTGAAATGACCTGTCTTTGGGTGTTAGGACAGTTAGTAATTGAGTGGCTTCTTTTTGTCCTGTATTGAAAACTTTTGATGGCATTCTTTGCAAGGTTAACTTTGTAAAAGATGGATCAGTATTATTTAAATAAAATGCCTCTGACTGTCTGGAAAACGCATCAAGAAGAAATTATAAATAATTTTAGAGTGTAATTAGAATATAATTCTGTTCATTTGCATGTATTGTATTTTCTTATTAATTGAGTATTAAACTTTGGGGGGCTCACCCCTCATATTTTTGTTTGTTCCATATCTCTGGTATGTCCTTTTAAAGGAAAAAGTGATTTCTTGGGGTTTTTTCTTTTTACTTAAGATGCTGAACTAGTAATCTGTATTTAATGATATGTTTGAAGATTACAAGGAAGAGTAGTCATTGTGGTTATTTTGATCTGCATTAGAATGTCCGCAGAATTTAGTTTCAGCATTCATTTGCTATTTATAAATACTTTATATTCACCTTTTCTGTTCTCTTATGAGAAAGCTCCATCCCAGCCAAAGCCAGTGCAGAGAGGAACATCTGACTTTTAGAATGTGAATGGGAGTTATTTTTAGAACAATGAAGACAAAACTGGGTTGGTAGGAGGGAGAAAGTTTGTCAGATTAAAAGAATTTTGGTCTTTTTTGTTAGGAGACAGTCTTCTTAAACTGCCAGTATGCTTTGTGTGTGCACATATGAAAGATTTGGTGGCTGATCCAGTTAGGAATGCATCAGAGGACTTTTTTCTAAGTGGCCAGGTCTTCTGCATCTGTTGTTTTGTCTGCTGACAGCAGGGTGGTATAGGATTGCTGGTACAGAGTTAGTGGTTGTTGCCATTGTGGAGAGGAACCTAGCAGTGGCTTTTTGACAGTAGGCTGCCAGAGAACAGAGGGACCAGAGAGCATGGTGGAAGAACTCGAGAGGCCCTTTCTTTCCACAAATACCCTGCTGAGCTCAAACTTTAGAGCAGTCCTTCAATTGACTGGCTGCTCAGTGCTTCTAACGTGTTCCCTTTTTTTGTGGTTACAGAGGAAGACTTGTATGCTCAAAACTTTTTTTCTTTTTTTTTTAATTCTAAGCATGAATCTTCAAACATAAATGTGGGAATTGAGTCACAAAGTGAGTCCTAATGTGTAACTCTTTGAAAATAATAGCCTTTTTTGGTAATTATTAAAGATGAAAAAGCTGTGCCTGTAATATTTTATAGCCTGGGGATTTAAAGTCCATGGCAGATTGTCAAAGATAACATGGGACTAAATAGTGAGCAACGTGACGAATATAGGATATTATTGGAGGCTGGTGTTCTGGGAAGAGAGAAGGAAAGATTAAAATGAAAGAACCAACTTCTAAGGAGACCACTACAAATACTGTGTCAGATAAAGAAATATTAGCTTCTTCTACAGGAAGATATTCTAATATGAAATAAGATGTTCTTTTATCTAAAAAAAATATGTTGTTTTTTTTTCCTTGCCCCCCTTGCCTAATGGTGTCTTAGTAAGCAGAAGTGTGCTTTTACTTCAACTACAATGTTGGGCACTTCCATTTGATAGAAGTGAATGCGAAAGCATCAGGCTCCTTCTGCCACATGGAACTGCAAAGGCTTTGGATTTAACAGGTTGCTGTTGAGAGTGTTATTCTCTGTACTGTGGTTGCTTTTCTTCAGAGCTGCTACAGGTGTGGCGAAGTCTGCCCAGCATGCGTAAGGACCAGCATAAACTGCGTAAGAAGCCGTCACACCCACAATAGACGTATTTGTCAAGGTTCTTATCGGAGAGGAAGACTAAAATGGAAGCAAAATTGTCTTTCCTGTCCTTCTGTTATGACTCATGGGAGCTGCTTTTGTGCTCAACACTTTGATAATCAGTCTGCTTATTTGTCGCTATGGTCTTAGAAGCATCTTGCTAAGCACCCACTCTTTTGAGTTGGCCACAGCTGTTAGAGAAGCTCATAGATCCTGCGTTTTAACTCTGAGAAGTGAATTTAGTTCATATATCCAGGATGAGCTGAATTTATTTTTTAATCTGTACTTGCATACAAAAGGAAGAGCACGCACAGAACAAGATAAACCAAACCAAATTGTTATTGGTGCCCTGGTCTTCAAGCTCAGTTTTCCTTTAGGAATTTAACCAAACAGGTATCTCTCATAGTTGGGAGCTGATTCAACCCTTTTCCTAGTTGCGCGCTTGCTGTGGGATGGGAACTTTGTTCAGGTTCTTCCCCTCTGCAACCCCCAGCCCCGCTGCCATGAAGGCATGCTGCCTTTTAGGCCAGTTATGCGACGATGACTTCCTTGATGTATAACTCATCCAGATGAGCTTGCAGTTTTCAGCTATTTAAAAAAAAAAAAGAAAAAAGCAAAACCACTCCTCCAAAAACCAACAACAGTTAAGGCAAGTTCCAATGATGATATTAGCAATGTCAATAAAAAGCTTGCTGGAGCTGAATTTTAAAACCTGTGAGCTTGTGCAAGCAACCTTGGTGTTTTGCTTTTACATAATTTGTTCAAGTTTGACAGTTTTCTAAATTTTGTATTTATTTTCACCAGCTGTTCTTTTCATTCCTAATTTTTTTTTTATGAGCAGAGGAGGATAGATTGAAGCTTAGAGTATGAAAAATGGCTTGCATAATTGCAAGTTCTTGTTGCTTTTTATCTCCTCTTCAGCTTTTTCTTTTTTCAACTTCCACATTGTGGGTTTCTTCGTATTATGAAATCTTGATGGCTCTTCCTCCAGAACCTTGTCCCATTAGAAGGTCTACTGTCCCTCCATAAAACGGGAAAACAACAAGTGGTAGATTTTTCCAAATGCAGGAGTGAGACTGGCAAAACTTCGCTAGCAATATGACTGTATTTTTTTTCTCTCCATTCTTAAAGTCAGGCTATTACTACTAGCTTCCTCCTCACAGCTGTTCAAATACTGAATTGGTTCTTCCTGATCTGTAATTCCTCTTAATACTCTTGGATCAATAAAACTGAAAAATTTCTCCAACTGTTTTCTTAACCCTGTCACTTGTATATTCTGCTATAACACTGAATCAGGTGCTTGTAACTTTAATTAGGGTTTTCCTGGAAAATCTCAAGAAATAGAACTACATATATAAAGAGGAGGAGAAGGAAGAGGTGCTGTAGTAGTGATACATTATGACTAACTGAGGTGGTTAATGCTTCGTTTTATGCGTGTACCTTGTACAACAGAAGATGTGCCAGGGTTTGGATTGATGCGTAACCATCAAAGACAGATACTTACATGGTATAAGTTCTTTACATCTGTTTACTGACCTGCTGTTTTCTTAGCGAGCAGATGAAAAGGTACCCAGCCTCTAGAAATTCCTAGTTATATCTTCTCAGTGAGTAAAAATAATAAATACATAAAAAGATTAAGTTTACTTCTTGTTTTAGGAGAGCAAGAGGGGTGTATTACCTACTGGCAAGAAGCTTGTTTAAAAGCTAATGGATTACTTTGAAGTCAATTAGAAGTTTGTAACTGACTTCAGCAGGGTGCAAATTGCATTCTTTCTGTCTTGATGTATGAAATGAACTGTGTACTTGATATACAATATACTGATATACAAATCTAACTGTGTATTCCTAGAACAGTTTTTATTTCTCCAGATTTTGTGAAGTCAAATGTCTACCTCAAGTTTTTTATAATTCTCACTAAATGTCTCTATTAACTATGTAAAGAGTGCTCCCCTCCCCCCCAGCTATTGATGATTATGAAATAATGAATAGCATTTTTATTTAGGATTGAGGCCTTGGAGTGAGTGGTTAAGTTGGATGATTTTGGGTGATGCTCTAGAATTCTTAATGGTCGTGAAGGGAAAAGGAATTGGGGAAGAGCTAGGGTTTTTCCCCACTGTTTTAATTTAAATGCAAATGATCAGGTAGCATAATGCTGTAATAGTCTGTATGTTCATTCCCAGAATGTTTATACAGTTTTTGGTTTTTACAGTTTTTGGTTTTTACATATAAGCCTTACACACTATTGCAAAACAACTACGTTTGTATTAAAATCTCACACTGTTATAGTTCTGGATTAAGTGAAACTAATTTGTTGTTCTTCATTTCATGATGTTTCATTTTGCTGAATTGGCTCTGTGTTTTGTAGAACGCCATGGTAACATTGAGACCATCTCAGAGATCTGTTGGTTTAATTCGTAAGTTGTTGATGTGCTGCGAATCTGGCTGCCTCAAAGGGATGTTAGGAGAATGAGTGCTATTTTCCTACTGAGAACCTCTGAGAGGTAAAGAATGGCCTTATTTCCTCTTCTGCAAGGTTTATCATTCTAGCCAGCAGGCAACTTATTAAAAGAGACCTATATGGTGCTAAGTGCGAAGAACAAAATTGTGGATGCTATTAATAAGGTTTTCCTTGCTATTTCCAGTGTTCAGCTTGAAAGAATCTAGCCTGTCTTCGCTAAGTTACAGAACAATGTAATTCTTGCTATGGACAACTTTCTTGAAATTACTTTTTTGGTTAAAACGTCTAGATTTTATTTTTTCTTTATTTTTATTGTTACAGTTGCTCACTCTGCTATTCACAAGACTCTGTGTCGTTCATGGATTTTGAGTTCATGTTACCAGATTCCCTGCAAGAATCGGTGATTCTAAAAACAGTCTTCGTTTTTAAAATGAAGGCCAGTGCCTTTCGAAAAGCAGAAAAATCCCAGAAAGTTCAGTGGGTGCTGCCACTGAGCAAGTACTTTTAGCAGTTTCTTTTCAGTCTTTCAGGAGCTTTTGAAGGCAAAGATCTCAAACAAGTATATACATCTTGTCTAGGGACTAGATGGGTCTAGGTAGTCTGAGTTCACTAATGTTGCAGGAGAGAACTAGTTTGAGTTACTGCCCTGCTTGAGGAGATGTGGCAGAAGAGCTGGGGCAAAAAGCGTTTGGGTATGAATCCATACTACTGCTGCATGCCACTTGTCGTCTTTTCATTAGCTCTCCTTTTCATTTCAAGATTAGGTTCTTATAAAGTGCTCTCGGCAGAGTTGTGCACGAAGATGACTCTGGAGCTAGCACGGAAGAGATGGGTCACTGAAGTGCAGTTTTCTTTTGGGAGTCCCCCTGTATGTGCATCTATATTACCTTTGCTGTCAGTCATGATGCACTTTGAGGAGAATTCGAGGAGCTGGTTTGTGTGTTTCTTTGGGCCAGTCAAAGTGTATCACTGATGGTGAATGAACATCGATAAGTGAGTTGATGGGCTTTTACCTTTAGGGAATTACATGTGAATGCTGCTCTAGGTGCCACGCGTCCAGGAGCACCAGTGTAACAAGCGAATCAGCTTTCTGTGGATCTTACTTTTAATGAAGTGAAAAGGGAAACTGCACGATTGGTGGGGAGAGGAAGATTGTGTAGTACTGAATTTCAGAAAGGAAAGTCAGTTGCTTGCAAATCTAACCTTTATTTCCCCCCAAAAAAGAGGATACGTACTGAATACACTTGCAGAAGTCTTAAAAATAGAAAAATAAAAATAGTGGCTCACAAGCTGCAGGCCTGTATAGCTTTAAGTAGTTTATGAGAAATTTAGAAATTATGAATGAGGGAAA
>NW_008824940.1:2151643-2169645 GCF_000699105.1 Pygoscelis adeliae
CTGCATCTAAATTTCTTGTTGAGTTTTTGATACGTAATCTCATAAGCTTCTTCACTGTTTTGTCATAGATCTAAAATGTATTGTGTACACCGTAAGGCAGAAAGACAGTGTATGGTAATAACTTTAGCAGATAAGTAATGAATGTTATCACAAAGTAATTTCTAGAAAGACTTGTCAATGAATAATGTTGGGAACTGAAGTAGCGGATTTGGTGATGTTTTTGAATAGTGCTAGTAGAAAACAGAATATACGTTTTCTGACTGTTCCTTTCTTTCCAGCAAGTATTTTTGCCGTTCTGAACGCAGCTGACCTGTTGTCTTGTTTATGTTACAGCATTAATGGCTCTTTCAAGGTCTCTGTAGCGGTATTCCCATCACTCAGCTGCAGTGTGAGGACAGCCAGCTGCACCCGTGTGCCTGGCACTGGCCTGTTTCAGTAGAAAGCTGAAGCAGCTCAGTGCAGGCTCTGTTCTCATGCTGATGGGTGCAACTGAGCAGATACCTCTGCTTTTCCAGGAGCCCATTTCTTAGTTTATTACTGCAACCAGAAAGCCTGGACAAACAGCACAAAGGCTTTTGTGAGAAGGAGATGCCAAATGAGATAGGAGGAGAGTATATGGAAGGGAAAGGAAAGGGTATTTTATACAATTCACAAGCGGAGAAAAAATTGATTAATTAAAACAGTAAATTAAACCACTGAAATAATCCATTAAGGA
Source organism: Pygoscelis adeliae (assembly GCF_000699105.1). Lineage (NCBI taxonomy): Eukaryota > Metazoa > Chordata > Aves > Sphenisciformes > Spheniscidae > Pygoscelis > Pygoscelis adeliae. The sequence goes on from NW_008824940.1 coordinate 2,152,359, forward strand.
TTGGGTAACTTTTTTAAAACAAAATAAAAACAAAACAAAAAAAACCCCGAGCCATCCTTTTAATTTGGAAGTCACTGCTTTATTTTCAAAGTTTGTTTCCAAAATACTGCAGTAGGCTAACTCTGAAGTTGCTTCTAAAATAACAAAACCCCCCAAACTATCTCCCTGTGTCTTGCTGAGGCTAGTGTCACTGTGATTTCCCTCCATCCTTGAGTCATCCTTTTTGTTATGTGTGACTTAGTCAACATAGGGCTTTTGGCCAGCACCCCTAGCTTGTAGTGAAATAGCAACAAGACTTCCCATTTGTGTGAGCTGAACCCAATATCATTAGGTCACACTCATTACATGTAAGTTAATTAAATGAATTCACTTCTATCCTGCCATCTTGTTCCTCATGAGTAGTCCTGTTCTTGGAGCACTGAACTGTGGAAATGACACATTTCTGATTCATGGTGAAGCCATTTTAGGTTTTTGAATGTGGGATGTATGCCTTTAATGTTAGGGGAAAAAATGCAGTCTGAATTAGCAAAACCAAACTTCGGTGTGTTTAGTTTATCAAATTTCTAAGATTATAGGAGAGATGTGGTGAGCCTAAAACAGACAGACACAAAAAACTTTGTTCTTTTCCCTGTGTATAGTTGCTTGATTTGACAGATTATGTCAATGTTTGGGAAACATGGAAAAAAAACTTTGAAAACACTTTTTTCTGTTTATTACATTTCCATTAAATAAGCTGATAATGGAAATGCTTTCCTAAATCTGATTGCTAGTCAGTCTAGCAAATAATTGCCTTTAATTTTTTTTAAACAATCACAGAAAATAGTAATAGAAGACTGTTTTCTGCTGTTGAGTGTTCTTTCTACCTTATCCTTTTTGTCATTACAGTAGACAAATAATAAATTGACTAAACACAATTTGTTTTAATACCTAGCTGTCAACATACACCAAACTGAGAACATAAGTAATTATAGGTGTATTTTTTGCTCACTGAGGTAGTTCCTATCAACGTTTTTGTTTTCTTCTGTCCTGTAGAAAATAACTTTATGTAAGTTAGTTATTATTGTAATAGACATCCTAAATATGGGATTACAAGGCCAGCTGTTCTGTCAGATAAATGTTCTCAATAGGTTCCATCCATTATACATGCTGCTAAGCTCTCTTGATCATAAAATATGGAAATAAATTAATTGTCTGTTACAATTGTTAGACAATATTGGTGTGATGTATATATACCACTGCGCACTCTTACTGAAATAAAACAAAGTACTAATTACACTATATTCTGTTCTTTCCCCAGGAAGCTACTGACTGCCTAGAAATTAAGAAAGGGTGTGAGAAGTCTGGTTGATGAAGGTGGAATTTTTTTTTTTTCAAGAGCCTTTTCACAATTGCCTTTTGCAAACTCTTTGGACGCTCTCCATTGTGCCATGTTTTGTGGCTCTCACCGTAAGAGGAATTTGTCTTGATGAAGATTCCTAACATTGGTAATGTGATGAATAAATTTGAGATCCTTGGGGTTGTAGGTGAAGGTAAGTAGTATCTTAATAAAAAATGAATTAGAATTTTATATAGATTTGACTTAGTTCTCTTGATGGTAGTAAGTTTTCATTTGCAAAATATTGCTTGTATGCAAATCTTAAGAAACATCAGTTTATTCTCTACAGCTCCTTCTAATTCCGTTCTCAAATGGAAGGAGAAGTTTGGAAGTTGAAAGGAAAGGAAGAGAAATAGGACAGTTTTTTGTGTTTTGGGGAGGGGTTTGTTAGGGGTGTTTTTGGGTTTCTTTTTTTAAGTTTACTGTATTAATTTCTCTGTAGTGATAATGGGGAGATGCAAGTTATCAAACTTCTCTGCAAGTATATTTAAAAAAATAATTCCAGCATTTTAAAATCCATTTACTTTCAAGCATTTTTTTATACAATTGTTTCAGTTCACAGAAATTTAGTACAATACCTGTATATGCAAGTTCTGGATAATAATACTGGGAACAATATTATTTCTATAGCCAGGAGGTGACTGAAGACTGTTTTATCATGCTGCTTTTTTTTTTCTGCTTCGAGATGGTTTATCTCTTTTCTTATTCGTTTCAGGAGCCTATGGCGTTGTACTTAAATGCAGACACAAGGTAAGTAAGTTCCTTTAAGTCAGAGATAAATGTTCCTATTTGGGTGAAACAATGACTTTTGATGAGAACTGAGATGTTACTATGTACAAGATGTGGCAGCTGGGGTGGGCTTTTCCTTGCAGTCAGTTATCAGTTTTTTAATTGCAATACTGTCAGAGGAAATGGCTACGTCTAGTACCAAACCTCCATTTTTTTGGTGTTTAATATTTGTCTGAAACATATGAAGTATTACTAATGTTTCATTAATCTCAACTAAGAGAGTTTTTAAAAAAAGAAAAAAGTTATTTTTGAATGCACTTTAAGCTCAAACAGTGTCAATTAGAATGTCAAATTAATTGCCAAATACAGCTGTATAAGCACTTAGCTGTCTTGGGCGGGGAGGGAGTGGGATCCATGTGGAATCTCTACAGCTGTTAGACAATCAAACTGCAGTAAGAAAGCACTGACTTTTATGCTTGTTGATTTTTAATTTGGAAGAGGAAGAAGTAAAAAAGGAAAGAAAAAAACCTGTTTCAGGCAAAAATGAGGTCTGGCAACCTGTCTACACTGTTTAAACTACTGTGTAAGTTGGATGTATCTGAACTTGCTGCTCATCGACAGGGAACTCTGACATGAACTACTTTGCTGTCTTTGGAGCTGCAGTGTAGTCATAAAAAATAACTTCTCTTAAGCAAAACATTTCAGAATCATAGAGTGATTCATTTGTAGTGATCCAAGAATATATATGTTTTTTGTATGTAGTTCATACCTTTTTCTAGAAAAAGTTAACACCGTGCAGATGGGCCTGCGTTCCTGCGGTGGCTTTCAGCATGTACACAGAAGGACTTTTGCACAGGACATATAACTATATTTGAAGTGGCTTACACTATTATACTGACTTAAAGTTAAAAAAGGAAAAAAAAAAATTGAACTCAGAAAGATCCTATCTCAAGCTGAAGCCTTGTTGGGCTTGGGGGAGACTATAACACGCAATAGAATGGCTTTGGTAAATTGGATATTTTTGGATAGTTACGGAATAATAGTTCAGGTGAATAGTTTGAAAGCACCTGGGTAGTGACAATACAGTTTATACTAGGCAGCTCTCTTCTTTATGGAAGGTAACCTCACCGAGACTCAAGAAGTTTCTAGGACTTCCTACATTGCTGAGTGAAATTTAAGCTCTGGATGTCTTTAGTCATGTCCTCATGTCTAGAGTTCAGTACTCTAAGAGTGTAGTATAATGGCAGGGTAATCTGTTGTCTGAGTTCCTATAAGAATACCATACAGTATACCAGATGACTAGAAAGGAAAGGCTTTCCTTTAGCAGAGGGGGGTGCTTCTTCCTACAGCCTGTGTAAGGATGCTGAATTGCTTGTGAGGATCTGAATTTTTAGGTAGTTGCACCATTTTTTTCCTGCAGCTTCAAGCTTAATCGAAACAACTGTATTGAAGTTCTAAAACAAAGTGGTATTTATTAAAGCTTCTAGCAGGTGGGTTTACTAAGACCTAGGGTTTCCAATATTTGGAGATCTGAAGAAAAGGCGAGGTATGTTGCTGTTCTAACCTTACTGATTTATGATTCTCACTAATTTAAAACAAGCTGCACCCAGCCTCTTAAGAGCAGATGACTTTAGGGGCTATCTGTTTTACCATCTAAAAGTTAAACTTTGACATGCGTCTTTTTTTTCCATCCTTCCCCTGGCTGTTTGTCATCTTAACTTTTTCCGTTTACGCCTTGGTAAAATATGTTGAAAGAGACCGGTCCCCAGCTCTTTTGCAAGGTGATGCACAGATTCAGAGCAGGCACCTCCTGCTTGTTGCCTAGATATACAAGGTTTGTTAAGAAAACATTTGATAATTGCCACAGGAGTTTAGTTCATTTTTAATTATAGGCATCATAATAAATAGAATTATTTACTAGTTTCTAAATTTTTTTTTATGGATTTAATTTTTTTTTTACTTGGCTTATTCCTTTTAAATACGGAAGAAAAGTGGCTGTAGAGGAAGAGAGTTGGGGGGACAGTATGAATTGGAGCTTGAAGATGTGAAAAGATGCTGCCTGTTTGCTCCAGATTTTCATTTACCTTAAGACAGAAAAGATCCAAATTATAGACAGAAGTCTTAAGGCTCTGATATTAATCATTGACTAGAATGAACATGGTAGAACTGAAGTTGTAGAGAAACACCCTTCTAATGGGAAGGGGAAGAGATGAAGAAAAGAGGAGAAGATTCTAATTCCTGTGACATCAAAGATGTTACAAACTAAAGGGTGGGTTTTAGGTGAGGCCTAAAACCAGTCACTAATTAGCTTAAAATGGGAATTTCTACCAAACCATGATAACAAAGAGTGTGCATTAAGAAAAGTTACTTGTATACAAAGGAAGAAAAAAAACTTATTGTGGGATAGTATATGTAGTTGTTCTCCTTGATCAAGAACTGTTTTTTAGTACAACTGTCCTACTTGTATAGGAAAACAAAGATTTAATTCACTTTCGTGAAGTCTTAACAGAATTACCTGGAAATGCAAGGATATGTGGTGGGTTTGTTTGGTTTTTTTTTTTTTACTGTTTGCCTGCTGATGGACATACTTTTTTTAGTATAGATGAAGAAAGTAAGAAGTTCTTCCACATGATCTGTCTGCAGGTAGCACAGTTGAACTCTGAGTGCATTACGTAGTAACTGTTCAGCACCATGTAAGAAGTTCAGAAGCAGCATAAAAACTAGAGAATGTTGCAGTATTTTTAATGTATGTAAGGTATATACCAGGCCATCCTTGGCTGTGTTCCCTCAGCATGTACTGCGTTTCTTTTTGTGCAAAGCTAACAATTATGTCTAAGAATTTGAATGTAGAAGTATTTATATTCATCTTTATAAATAGTGGTAACATGCTAGGATCAAATTCTCAGCTATTGTAATTCAATGTATCTCCATTGTATCGGTGAGAGGGTAAATTCTGTGCGAAATGAGGAGCTGGCCCCTAATTACAACAATTTTCCAACATATAATCCACTAGTGCTTCAATAAATATGTAGCTTTTTGCCCCAGTGCATTTCATTGGCATGTGTATATGGATTTAAATTGGAGAGAATGGCATAAGGAACAAATACTTAGTCATTATTATATGTGTTTTTTCTTTGCTAAGGGAACATTATCAGAAAAGGTAAAGTAGCTCCTCTAGAATGACTGTGTTTACATTATTATACAGCATGTTTTTATCACAAGTTCTTTATTGCTAATTGTGGTTTGTGCATAAAGATTACTTGTTTATCTGTTGGGTTTTTTCTGATGTGAAGCTAATACAAATAATGTTGAGATAAAGCAGATCTGATGTTCTGAAAAGCTTTTTCCTTTTTTTTTTCTTTTAATGAGAGGACTTTTCATAAGGAAGTATACTGGAGTACATTGTATTTCAAAATACTGGAAATACATTTTATATTCACAAACTATTAGAATAGGCTGTCTTGGCTTATTTACTAGATCTCAGCTATGTTTTCTGAATAGAAAAGCCACTTGAACAGTTCAGCAGTGTCAGAGATCGTGGCTGAGGAAAAGAATCTTTGCTGATGTTTAAGATTTGACAAATATTTGCCCTTTAAATAAAACCACTATATCCTTTACTTTGCAACGTGGGCTTGCAGCTTCATGTAGAGTTATCCTTTGTGAATAGGGACTTAGGCACAAGTATTAGGAGTACTCTGACATCGGATAAAAAGCTAATAGGATGATATTGTGACTTAAAATCAATAAAATGATAGGAAGGTGCTGTGGGAAAGCCATAGGTGTCCAAAGACAGGCACACTGCAGAAAGAAGGCTAGAAGAAAAAATTAAGCTGGAAGTCAGCGTGAAAAGGGAATGTATTGATATACTGTGAGACAATAACCTGTGTATCTAGGGGGGAACATTGAAAATTGTAGCTGCAAGTAGGAGGAGTTTGTAGAAGTGAGGTGAATACATCCTTGGATGACTGAGATAAATGGAGACTGCGTCTAGGTGGACAAGATGATGACACTGGAACAGGGAGTCATGCATTAGAGTGAGGCAGAGCTCACCACAGGACCAGGCTGGAGAGGAGGGAGAATGCGTACTAGCAGGCAGTCAAACCATAGCTGTTCTACTAATGCTTTGAAAGCAGTGATTCTGACTTCTGCTTTAGTTCCCATCTGCAGAGCATGCATAGTGGTTTGCTTTATCTAACCAGGGTTTTGCCAATGTTCAGTTGAATGTTTGAGAAGGACACACATGCAAGTCTATTAAAAAAAAAAAAGACATTTTTTTTCTTCAGAGCAGGATTTCATTATTATCCGGTAAAGAAGGAATAGACTGCATCTTAAGAAACGATCATGAAATACCTAGACACCTAAAGCTGATCGTTATATAAATAACAAAGTGTTGTAGCTGATGGTTTTCCACTTTTAGACCTGTTGGTGTGGCGAGCCAGCAGAAACTTGCAGGAAAAAACACTGAAAATATGCGAAAGGGAAGATGCCTATATACATATATCTGTATGTATAAATTTATGGGGGTTTTTTAGGTTAGCTAGGTGTGTGGTGATGCAAATTCTCTAAAAGCACAGTAGAAATTTATGAATTCTCCTAGATTTATCCTTTCTCTTGCTACGTGCTGTGTGTTATCAGAGTCCTTGGAGCCTGAGGGTATACAGTTTAATGATTTAGAAATTTAATGCCAGTTGTTCTTATATGTACAACATCTCCTGCCTAATAAGATGTTTTCTCTGGTCTTTTGTTTTAGAAGTCTGTCTGGTTTTGGTTGTTCTTTATAGCATGAGATATTTTTAGACCTTTTTCTTTAAGATAAACACCAATGAATTCCCTTATTAAAAACAAAAAGAAACGTTAGTTTACAGAATCATTTGGCCACTTCAGTGCATTGAAGAATAAAGAATAACAACCTTTTTAATAGGTTTAATACTTCCAGGCAATTTCCTCTTAGCCTAATATTTAATTTTGTCTTGTTTGAGCCTTCAGTAATACACTCTTGCATTGTCTTCTGATAAGTTTTGTGTGTCCCAGAATATCAGAAAGAAATATTTACTGACCTTTTAAAGAAAGGTATAGTTTACTCATTAGAAAATATAATGGATATGTGTATGTAACAGAATCATTAGATTTGAGTATCTCAGCCTTTTCCACGTCTTTTATCAGTAGATCCCCTACTGACCAGCAGGGTCACAGTTTCTTTAGTTTACCCTTTGAAACCAATATTTTTTCTGTTCCTCCAGGTAGGCTATCTCCACTTCTTCACTCTTTGCACTATTTGTTTGTTTGAGGTCAGACAGGGATTCCTCATTTACCAATGCTGGCCAACTCGAGAAACTTCTCCCAGTTTTCTGTGTGTTGGAGTGGGCCATTCCTGTGCTTTGAGGAAGTCAACCTCGTAGAACCACCAGCCCTCCTAGACCCCTTTACCCTTTAGGGCTGTCTCTAAGCAGATCCTTGAACAAGGTGAATCTGTTCTGTTGAAGGACCAGGGTTGTAATTCCATTGTCCCTCTTTCTTAATTCTTTCAGGATCTTAAATTCCACCATATCGTGGTGTTTTGCATCAGGAGATGCTGGTCTGTTGTAATCCCAGTAAGAAAGGCACTTGGACTCTGTAAAATGTCATTTAAAGTGCTATTTCTTTATAGTGTTAGCTTTAGTAAAGTAAAAATATTACAGGTGATCTTACATCCCTTTAGACGCTGGGAACCTTGAGTTGTGCAGCACCAAATGGGCCTCTGATCGGGGTGCAGCATGCTGTGCAGACCGTGTCTGTGAGAAGGGGTTACCCCATTTTCATTATTCAAGCTATTACAAGATTTTCTTACAAGAAAACGGTATTAATCATTTCTACTGTTAAACAGAAAGGATGTTCTCGGGAGAACTTCGTGCCGCATCCCTAGATAAAGGCCAGGCCATGCAGGCAACGCGGGCGCTGGTGCTGCGTGGGAGCTGCCTGCGGGCTGCTCTCTTGCAAGGAGCTGGGTGAGTTTGTCCTGCGGCCACAGGATTTGTGCAGCACAGCACAGGCCTGGGCTTCCTCAGGGGGACCCTGACGTGAAGCGCTACCTCCTCCACGTACAGTGGTCTTCCGGTCAGGGTGACGACACGTTGTCACTGCCTCTTAGGTTATCATCAACCTTCATGTTCCTATTGGTTCATTGGTCAGTTGTGTCAAGAAATTGCCTTCTGCATCTTCCAAAAATCTTCCGATTGTCTCCATCGTGCTGTATTACCCTTGCAGCAGATGCTGGAGTGCTCTAAGTCCTCTGTGAAAACTGGACTTTATTGTAAGGCTTCCCTTAGAAGGCTTGATCTGTTTTGCTTTCTGGATCAGGTGCTTTGAAGCAGATGTCCACCCTAATGTCACCTGAGTTGTTCTGTCTTCTAGCCCTCGTGCAAAAACTTTTGACTTGTTTCTTACCTATTTCAAAGCAAATGACCGTGCATTCAAGCCTCCCTTTCCTTTGCAAGAATCTCCTTGCCTTCTTAGCTCGTCCTCCTCAAAATATCCTGAGTCTGTTTGTGGCAGTGCTCCAGTCCTGCGAGCTATCCCACCACATTTTCTGTAATCCTAATGAGCGATTTCATCATCTAGGGTGATGGGTAGTTCAGATAATGCATATTTCTATAACTGCGCACCGACTCCTAGTTCCTCCTGTTTGTTTCCCATGATGCTTGCATTTTGTGTACAGGCACCTGGGACCTGGTCATGCTGCTTTCACAGAGGGAATGAGAGCTTCATACCCATAGAAAATTTGGGCTCTCCCTGATATTATCATAAAAATGGAGTTCTGAATTTGCCTGGTAGAGGTTAGAATCCCTTCTCCAACTCACATATCTGCTGATGTTGTTAACATCATCTTCTTCTTCTCACTGGAAATCTGCTAACACTTCTTTTTATGTTGATGAGTTTCTCTTTAGTGTCAAAATTAAAAGGTAAGTGTACTTGTTTGTAAAAGTTGCATTTATCTTCAGTATGTTGTGTTTTCTGACATTCTTGCTTTAGATCTGGCTTTCGAGGTTCCTTAGCTCTCCAACATGTGTTAAGCCAAATGCTTGGACTGAAGAATACAGTCTTAATTGCAGTTTATCTTCAACTTTTTTCTGGTATTCTGTACTGAAATGGATACAACTCTTTTTTCTTTTACTTTGTATTTACTGATTTGACAGTAGTTCCTGTTTGGATGACTGAGAAATGAAATTATGAGTAAATGAAAAATCTGAGTTCCCAAAATGAGCACAGATTGCTGTCTACATTTTTCCCCTCAGTGTTATCTTTCGTGTGATGGGGGTAGTATGAGCTCATGTCCGATTTTGACTACTCAGCTGGAGAATAAACTAGCACTGTCTGGTATTTGAACCCCAAAATACTAGCTGTGCTGATTTGGAAGTTTCTGGTTCTTGGTGTTTCTATGTCACTAAACTTACTGTAATACTGTGAGTTAAGGAGAGGTATTTCTATCTGCTTTTGACAGAGATAGATACTAGGTACAATATTGATATTCATTTTAATAACTGATCTGAAGTTAAATATGAAAGTACTGCTGTTAAAAGTTATGGAAAACAGACTGCAGTGGTATGCAACAGAAGATAATAATGCAGAACATTTAGCATTACATGGCAAGTGATTCAATTCAGGCAAAGCATATTTTAAATATTTGTATTTCTTCATATACAACTGACTTTCAAAATTAGAACCTTCCAGCAAAATTTGAATTATGATAGGAGCATCATTTATCATTTCAGAGTAAAGCTTGAAAGCTGAATACTGCATAGACTTTTTCCAATCTACTACCCTGATATACACAAGAACGGTCATTTTGAGTCAGATGAGTTCAGCTAGGTCAGTATCTTAAAAGTGACTTTAGAGGTAAACAACGGATTTAGAACAGGGCAGGCATGTTGTGATACTCCCCACAGAATTCACAGTCTCTAATTGGTACAGTGCTACTGGGAAGTCATTATCGCCAGAATATTCTAGCACAGATTATGCCAGCAGTGTATTTTTTTTATTACCTTATCCTGTGCCTAAAGCCATCTGTCCTTTAAGTCTTCTACTTGCCTGTGCGTAGTTTAAAGTATTAACTGATATTCCTGTATACTGTGTAAAGTATTCTGTCCTTATGCATTTTTTTAATATACCATCAATTTATATATAACTGTCCTTCACCTAAACCCAGGTAAAAAGTACAGTGCCAAATCCTACTGATTTATGTCTAAGATGTCACATATTCTCTCATTGTTACTATTGCTATCTCATTGCTGCCTCTATTTGGTTACATCCTCAAATTTTCTGCAGATCTCTTTCTTTGATTTTTGTATGTAATTAAAAGCGCTATTGCTCATTTGCACTACTAATCAAATGTGGTTTGGCTCTGTGGCAAGATGTTTGTTTTTAATCATGGCCGAGGGTGAATCTCTGTTCAGCATACCACTTTCTTTCAGTAATGGCAGCTTACGTATGGAGGATTATTGCACTTAATGCTGCTGTTCCTCAGGCTAAAGCACCAACTCACTGATGTGTTTTTGTACCAAAACTTGCGTGAAAAACATAGAGTGAACATGAGACCTGTATTGAGCTTCTGAAGTAAATAGAGTGTGCTAGTAGTAAATGTTTGCAGTAGTCAGAGTTGAGATCTGTCTTGAGTATTATGTGAGGAAAATAGAGTTATTAAGCAAGCTGTAGTGCTGAAAATCATATTAAGTCTTTAATAACCGCTTGCTTCAACTTCACCATTAAGCAACGAATAACCTTTTGAATTCCTTACTGGAATTCTGGTTTGAAATATTAGGTATATAGTATTTCTTTCATGGGCTTCCATATTCCTCTTCTATGCCATTCCCTTGAGTGCAGCAGACAGGCGAGCTTGATTAGTGCTAATTCATTTCAGTTATCACTTTCCTGTATGTTTATTTAAATGCCGTACAATGAACATCTATAACTGCTTGCTGTGCCAGGTAGATGCTAATGTGGTATTGAAAGTTTCTAAAGCTTTCATTTTTCATTGATGCATTGTGGCATTTGTCTATACCTGAACCGGAGCCTCTTCCATAGTCCTCTCAGTTCCCTGTGGCAGGGGGAAACAGACAATCAGATTAGCATTATATTAATATGTTTTAAATGTCACTGATGTCGATGAAGTCCTGATTTATATTAAAGTAATGGAAGATTCATATGTTTACTGTTATTGCTCCAAAGATCAGATAGTTGTGCAGAATGGAGGGTAGAAACTAAGTTGCTGAGATTCCACAGGTTGAGAAGACAGCTGACTACTTGGTCTCTCCTCCCCTCCCGCCCCCAAGGTGGGCTGCAATATTCTCTGTATCACAAGATTGCTGCCTTTTATTTCTTTTCCTCAAAGTCTTATTCCCAAGTCTCTCCTGTTTCTGCAATTATTTTTATTAAAGAGAGTTGTTTCATAAGGTATCTCTTAATATAAACCATTAAAGCACTAATTTTGAGGAAGCTGTCCAACTGTAAAATGACTTACCTGCTCCGGGGGGAAAAAAAGAATTAGATCTCTGTTTGGTGTTGTCCCAGTTTCTTAGAAGTCTGAGTCCTGGGATTAACTGAAGTAAACATTTGTTTTTCACACTTTTAAGGCTATATAGGATGAGAGGATAAAGTAAGGTAGTCCCAGGTGTCCTTTTGATTGCTTTTGTTGCATTATGTTATCTTCTGTTTGTTACTTCTGCTATAGATTGCTAAGGCATGCTGTATTTCAAGGATTTCTTAAATTTGTTTTTATACGAACCCTTACTATCTTTTTCACTTACATACAATGATTTCTTTAAGAGGACCTGGGCAGGTTCTACAAAGCAGGCATGAAAATAAATGCATTAAATTTAATGGTTTTCATTATTCACATTGGTCAGTCTGTCTGTAGCCATTATCAATGGAACGGTGCTGCTTTGATGTCTGCAGTTGTGTTGTTTCCCTTCGAGACTTTTATGACAATCCAGACTGCTGTATGAAGGGTCCCTTGTAGGATATCCATTCCCTTACCACCTCCTTTGTACTTGTCATGTTGTGAAACCTGCTCAGATGTGGGAAAACATTCCTTCCCTCCTTTCTCCCCAAAGGCTAACTTAGAAATGGAAGGTGCAGGGGAAAGATGAGAGCGAGCTTTCAGAGGCGAGAGATTGACTTGCTGGGGAAGAGGATACTAAGATTTTTTTTTTTCCAGGTGTGTTGATTTAAAGCAGTACAGTGTGAGGGTGTTACTTTCAGTGCCACAAATTAGGATGGCTTAAGTTGGCTTGGCCATTATAACATTGGGTAACGGAATTTCATGCAGCACAAAGCTGGGATGCAGAGAGACCTGATGCTGCAGAAGAACTTCAAAACAAGAAGGGGGAGGGAGAGAAACAGGTGATCACCCTCATACTCCATAATGTGGGTAACTGAAGGAGGCATAGATGCCTGAGCTAAAAACAACAAGAGTGGTTCATCTTACCTTGGGAAGGATATGTGAAATGTATTACTGATGGTTTTCAATTTAAATTAAGTCAAAGGTAAGTAATTTGTTACAGTCACAGTATCTCGGATCAGTATTTTTTAGACACACAGCTTCTTCCAGTTTGTCACACTAATGGCTCTAGATTAACCAGATATCTGTTGCACTTTTTCTTTTGTTTCTTAAAGAAACTGTGTGTCTTTCTGATAGTCACTTACATAACAGGTTGCATGAATTCCTCCTGTGGGTACTGGTTTGACTAAGTGGAAGGTTACTGCCTATGCTGCAAATAACACTTTTCCTTGGAATATTGCCAATAACCAAACATGCTCCTTAGTAGTTGCTGCATACTCCCATCTGCAAACAGATTATATATCATTACACTTGTAATAATACAGGAATTATATTCAGACCTGCAGCAGTGTGTTCTGTGGCTGCCCCAATGGCTCTTAATTGCAAACAGCTTGTAGTGCTATATCTCATTCTAATGCACTTGTAAGTGAAATCTTATTTTTAAGCATAGATGTGATGAGCACACAAAGCAAGACTATCTGTACAACTTATTCTTTCTTGCACAAAATTGAAAATGTTATGGTGAAAATTGAAGTTTAAGAACCTGACTGCAGTATTTCTTAGAAGCAGCAGCAGAAGAAATTGAAATCAATGAGGGATTTGAGACCTGACATAGGGTCTTGGATCATTAGGAAAGTAGTGGTGCAGGCTAGGGAATTTATAGTTAATGCAGATTAATTTATGGGAGAGGGAACAACATATGGCTAATTCTAAGACTACATCTGTAGTAGTATGAACTTGCTCGAATATTGGATTACAGTCTAGTCTTGTCATCAAATTGCAAATTACTGTGTAGCATAATTGATGCAAAGAAAATTGTATTTCTAAATTTTAGACTAATTGTTTTCCTGCGAGGGATTTTTGTGGACTTCTTAAGCTTTTGTAGGACGTGTGAGCAGCTCTAAGAGCACTAGGTTAATCACTGATCTCTGGATGCTCCACGTATTTAAATAAAGGCTGGTAAAATAGAGCACAGTTCAGTGTTCGAGAAGATCATTAATGTAGATTATTAAATGTACCGTGGTAAAAAAATGTATCTGGATCATCTAGCTGGCTTTCAAAATTATTTGTAGAAGCCAAGTTGATCTAAAATGTTACTACACTAAAGTGTCTTGAATATACCAAGTACATTAACTTATTTTCTTAATTGTTTTTGTGAATGTAAAGCCTTTTTTTAAGCCAGGAGTCCTGGAAAAGGAACATTTGACAGTGCAGGTAAAACATTGAAAATAATAGTGAAAACTTTCCCAGCATTTCACTTTATCTGAAAGCTATAGGCTCTTCTTGGCACACGTATTTTTTCATAAGTAAGGATTACAGTGTGTTTTTAAATAATAAGTTGTCCTTCTGAAGTCCCGGTTAAAGTAATTTAATTTTCCATGATTACTCAGTTGTGTGTAACTGAGGTGGAATGCCTTCCTAAAAATATAGAAAACTTTCTATTCTTTTTGAATAAAAAAATCCTGGAATATGTAACTTATTTTCAAGTATCATGGTATTTACTTCTCATTCAAAGCCTGGATAACAATAGATGGAGAAAAAAGGAAAGTAGTTTCCATTTATAACATTACAGCTGTTTGAAATGTGTACAAATGTGTAAAATTTCATGCAAAGAACTTAATTGCACTTATCGTATGTGGTGTTTGATCTCAGCTAAAAGCCTAAGGGACTAGACAAACCTGGCGTCAGATTATGGTGATCAAGAAATTTTGGATACAGTGGGAGGCCAGACTGAGCTCTAGAACAGAGGCCATTTTGTTAAGACTGCATAGTGCTTAGTCTTTCTTCAGCTGATAGCAGTTGTTACAGGTTTGCACAGAACTGGAAGCATTCTTTATGCTGTCTATCGCTTATACGTATATTACAATTCTGAAGCTCTCCAGAACATGTACTTCTGTTTTGCTATATTTAACTGCACCTGGACAATAAAGCTCAATGAGTCTGTTGCTTGCTTTTGATAAAGAATAGTCCACTTGCATGCTAGCTTCTCCTGTTCTAAAGGGTGTCTATTTAAGCTGCTTCTAGTTTAATAGGAAAACCAAAACACCCTCTGGATTTATAAAGTATTTGCATTTTTATTATGTTATCCCTGAATTATTTTAGCTTAGATTGCTAAATTAGACCAATCTTCATGCAAGTCCCTTTTAAATCCTAACACCTTACAACATAATGGCTTAACTTTGCCCATTATGAAAAATCACCCACTTTATGGAATTCTATTTTCACTTTTCCAGATGTATAGCAAAGTGAGGATTTGTTTCTGAACAGCATAGGTTTGTTGGAAACAGATACCAACATTGTTCTCCGGTTTATAGTTGCTTGCGCCTTAAAAACTTTGATAAAGCATCTTCTATTTCCTCCTCTATGTCAATACTAATTTCTGTAGAGTACTGCAGCATAGAAAGATTCGTATAACAAAATACAGTATAAATCTTACAGAAGGGGAAGGTGAGTATTTGCAGGATCTTGAAGTGGAATGATTGTACTCACCGACACTCATTCTCTCATGATTTCATTCACTTGTACCCTCATACCCACACTCTTAGAAGTATAAAGGGGTGTGTGTGCCCACATGGGCAGTATCTGATTTGGGCAGTATCTCCAATGTGCAGGATGGAGGACAAGGGTAAGTAGCTCTCAAGTCCCCGCTACATCTCTGGAGTTCCTCTTGGTGGTGATGACAAACTAGTTCTTACATCTTTTGTATCTATTTTATGTTTCAGAGTTGTCCGTTGTTACGGGATGGTCCTTAGCCTCAATCTTGCTTACTTCAACTTCCATGAGTCTGTTACCTGTTCTTCCTTGATTGGAATTTTTGTTTCTCTGTAATCTGTTTCCCTGATGAGCTAACAGGAGAAAGGCTAGTACATGTTATAAGCTGCAACCTTGTTGCTGCCCTCCTGTTGTTAGGGTGCAGGGTCTGCTTGTGAGTCAGTTGTGCTGTGACCTTCTAGGCTTGGCATAATGTTTTACTCAATTTTACTATTGGAGCATCATCCTGGGAACAGTTTTCTGTTATCAATAAAAACTGTTCTTGAAGCTTTGTGCAGTTTCTTCTCATGCTTGTGCGTGTTTGTGTGTGTACTCTTTCAATGCCTCCACCAATATCCTATTCATACTTACCCTGATCTGTTACATACTTCTGCAGCAGAAACAAGGTGCACAAAATGCGTATGTTCTCTGAAAAATTTGTTGTTACTCTGTTTTCAGTTTTTAGTATAGAATTGTGCTGCTGTATTGAACAACTAAGTATCGGTTGACCATAAAAAGCTTTGAGAGAGAAAGCTTAGTTTGGGTGCTGGTATATCTCCTAATCTTTCAGTCCACAAACAATCCTTGTAATATTGAGAACTCCTTCCCAAATGTGTGTTATGAAGCATATTTTTACATACAGTTCTAATAACAGAAGATTACCACAGATTCCAGTGTGCTGAAACTTAATCGTGAAGCAGTTTTCTTAGACTTAACCTTGGCTGAACAAGGTTACCATCATTATCAATTTTCCTTTTGGCTGTAGAGAGACTTTTTTTTAAAATTGTGAGGTTTTCAGGTATAACAGAGGTAGGTGACATTTGCAAGTGTAATCATGCACTGAGGTGTGCAAAGATGAAATTCTATAGGACCAAAAAAACTTGGTTGGCTGGTTACACCTACCTCTTCTTTTGACAGTACGCATCTTGACCAGGAGGCAAGCTATCTTCTTGTAATCAATTAACATTTCCAACAGAGATGGAGTAATGCCATGTTTATGCACCGAAATATGTTACAGGCAATGCCATCTGCAGAGTAAGGCTGACTAGCTGCTGCTTCTACAGGATCAAATTTCCTGTGACTGTGTGAAAAATTCATCCGAGTGGTGCGTACCTTTTTTTCCCCCTCAAAGCATCAGCTAGTGAAGAATGGTGTTAAGAAATGTATACAAGATAGTATCTGGTGGAATTGCAGCCTGGGCTCTGAACCTACTCTAATTTTGTAAGTCTTTCATCCTTCCACTGCTATAAATGTTGCTGTAGTGTTAAGGAATCAAAAACTATTTGGGGAGCAAAAGAGAATCAGTAGGAACTCCACTAGTGACCTTTAGGAAGGCTTAAGAGAGGCCAAACGACATCTATCCCGTGGACTCTAGCAGGTTTAAAAAAAAAAAAAAAAAGAGGGAGTGGGGTGGTATTTCTATTCAGAAATTCTGGGATGTAGTGCCCCCTTCATCTAGGTTCCCCAGATCACATAAAATAGAGACTGCAAACCAGATCTCTCAGATGATGTCAGTATCAGAGAAGCAAATCGAGGGAGATCAGTCTGTCTACAGTATTTCTCACTTTCTATTCACTGTGGTTCTCAATGAAACTGCTAGTTTATATTACTGAAGATTAGCTTCTGTTGCTTGATCAACATCCTTTCAGTTTCACATGTGTACATGTACAGAGCCATGCACAAGTGTATACATGTGCATTTGTTTAGTTGATGAGTTACAGCAAGTGGTCTCCTCTGGTCAGTTTTAGAAACTGATACTAGCTCATTCCTTCTGTTGCCTTTTAGCAGATTTTTACATGTACTAGTTAGCACACTGTTATACTGGTCCTTTTTATGAGTACGAGAACTGAGCACTTATGCCTCAATATTAAATATGAATGGCAATGATTCTGTTTTATCAA
>NW_008824940.1:2169660-2173404 GCF_000699105.1 Pygoscelis adeliae
TCTCTAACCAAAATCTGAATAAAAAACTTCACAGCTGAAGTCTTGTGATTGTTTTCTCAGTTTTCACTCGTCCTACGTCTGAAGATCATGTTTCAGGAACTTTCTGAAAAATTATCCTCGTTGCTACAGCATCTTGTGCTTTTTCCCTAAACATGTTTGCATGAAGGAAGGCAATCTTTTACCACTTCTAAGCTATTAAAAAAAAAAAGTGAAAATGAAGGGTCTATTTAATTTTGATAGCTCTATTTCTACAGTTAGCAATAAGTCCCAGAATTTTTCAATGGGAGAACATGCCTTTTCTGAAAATATCTGTCTAGGAATCAAATTATGAGCACATAGTTTATTCTTGCGAAGAATAAATCAGTGGAAAGACAAAAGTAAAGGAATAATTAGGCCCAGGGATCTTTTGTCCATGGATTTGTTTGGGTTATTTTGTCTTGATTTTTAGGTTAGGGTAGGTTAACAATTAACATTCTGCAAGGACATCTTTTTCTTTTTTGAAGAGGTGGCGATAGTTGACTATTTACACTGTACTACCTGAATGAAACCTGTGTGAGGACACTGATTCTTTTTTTTTCCATGAGGATTTTAACTGGATTTAGAGTAACTAATGATTCACTTGTTAATGTTCTTTTATATTACTTGTCACACCCAGAGCTTTGGCTATATAATCTTATATTGTAATGACTTTAAAAAAAAATTTAAAAAAAATTCACATCCAGAATCGCGTTATAATGAAACCAAGTCAGATTTAGTACATTCAAACACAAATGCTAGTCAACAAACTGCTGTTAGAGCTATTGTTTATGCTCTGTACCAGCAGAAGGCTTGCTACTATATCAGTTTACAAAGGACAGAAGGCGACCTTCCTCTGAAGAAGCTTTGTTTTTCATATCTGCATCTAGTTTAGGCCAAGTACTGCAATGAAGCTCCAAGCTTACTTGTACAGTTTTAGCTTTTGGATTTTTGCAGTAATCTTAAATGTTTTGTATCCCCCTAATCAAATGTGAAGTAACAGTACTGTTGTTAAATATTAATGAGAAATTTTACTAAGTAAAATATTTGAAAGCTTTACTCCACAAAGAATCCTAAAGCTTTTCCAATTGTTACTTTTTCTTTCACTTCCGTTTAAATGAATCTTTATAGTGCCTTGGAACTGAGCGAAATATAGCTCTAGGAGATCAGTATATAACATATATTCTAAATCCATATTTTTCTTATGACAACCTCTCATGTTAATCTTTGTGCTCTTACTCAAGGATCTTATCTGAAACGTCCTCCTGGAAGCTTAACATAAGGAAAGGAGCTACTTCTAATGGGGCCTTCTTTGCAAGTCATTTAAAGCTTTATTGATCTCGGGTAGTACCTTCAATTATACCAGGAAAAGGAAATGCAAAGCTCGTAGCAGAGATATTTATAGCTTCATGAAGATACTCACCAGAGAACATGTACTTTAATGTGCAGGTTAAAGAAGAAGGACGAGCTTCAGAAATTCTGGTCTTGCTGCTAGCTATGCCAGATTGCTTTGTGGGATGTGAGAATTGACGCTGCACAGTTACGTTGGCAATGGAGACGTTTTTACTTCAGTAGGACAGTTGGGAATACTTTATTTGTGTTTCTAGCATGTGTATTACAAAGACAATCCAGTGGACTGTGATGATATTAATGTAGTGATGGAACTCAAAGAATACTGATACAGAGAAGGTAGTATCTCTGAAGTTACTAGTGTTGATCACTATTTCTGAAATGTACCTTAAAAACACATGCATGCCTATAAGTTTGTGCATGCATGAACGAACAAATAAAACATACAGACAGAAGGGTTGCAGAGTCAAGTAACTTGGGTGGAATTAATCTCACCCACTGTTTCAGTGCCTAGGTCTTGCATAACCAATCTCCTTAGTTTATATAAATTGAGAGTCCAACATCTGAAAAGCAATTCTTACCATCTGGAAATGATTAAAATCAGTAACCTTCTGGCTGAATCTTCGCTCCCTCCCATGCTTTTACTAGCTGTGGGGAAAGCCTTGACAACGCGCATTGGATATATAACTCTTAGCTGGCTAAAGCTAAATGAGATGGACTCTACCTTAGGAAATATTTGAGGTTTTCTGTAGATTTATTGAGTCTTTTTAAACACAGAATATACTTGTTCTCAGTTTAAATTTAGCTTTGGAGATTGCTGTTTCTATTTTAGACGTGAAGGGCTTCAGTTTCTTTTGCGTGCACCATTCTAATAAAAGAATGCTACCTTTTCCCCTCAAATACTGCATTGCTTGTATACACTGTGATAAACTTACTTTTTTGCACATAATTTTCTAGACTTCTCAAATACAAAATTCATCATATAACACCATATGGATACCCACGCAGTTGTCACACAGCTGTCAGCTTCTAGTATTTGAGATGGTGTAGCTAGTAACCTGTTGCCTTCATCCCCCGTGCATACCAGAACGCTGTGGAATGAGACTCATCTGTGGTTTTAGTGGGTTTGCAGCTATTTCTGAATTCTCACCATTCCTCTGCTTTCAGTAAAATTGGGTTCCAGTAAAATTTTAGATGTTCACAAATTCATTTGCTTATTTGTTATGCTGTTTTTTTACTAACTTCTGAGTCCAGGTGTCTTATCCCAGTTCTCTCTTCCAATCTGTTTCCAGTCTGCATTTGTCTGCCTTCTTTTCCTAGTCTCTTTAGAGTAGGTATTCCCTGGCTCTCAGCTCTTCATTCTGCACTTTTTTTATCCCCTCTCCCCACATATTGTTTCCAGTGTTTGGGACAATAAACTTGATGAGATCAAGACACTGTTTTCTTTCCTCTTTTTCTGAGAAGTATTCATTTTACATGTTTGGGCAAACCTTGACAGTGAACCTAAATTCTGCGTGATATCTTTTTTCCTGGCTCAAAAGTGCATGTGCGTGTGCAAGATCTAAAAGTGGGATGTGTTAGATAGTCTTATCGGTAGGGGCAATTTTTGTGAAAATAGCTTTTTTAATCTTCCTGCAACTTGGGTGATGTTTAGACTTTTTTCTCCTTTTTGAGATATAAGAGAAAATGTACTGATCTAGTCGTGAGTCTTTGGATGCTGCAGAAACTGCCTGAAATAAGTCCACAAACTCTCGTTCTCAATTTAGCTCCAAAACTGAAATTTCATCTGTGGAAATGCTATTTTTATGAAGACTTAGCTGCTGTTTCTTCTTCATCTATTAGTAGTAACAGAAGCCTTCCTTGGCTGCAGATTCCTTTGTTTCCTCATGTACGTTCTGCTTCTGAAGTTAACTAAATTACCATGCAACTTGTGTAGAGGCAGCCCTCTTGTTCCTCTGACCTCTGCAACAGCAATCAGTAAAACCTGTATGTGCTTGAGGTGTGAATCTTGCCTGCTGTCTTTTTTTTTTTTTTTTTAAGCAGTTTGGATTGAATTTTAGTCCTTAATGCTATTCTATAAAGAAGAGAAAATCTCTAAAAGGAATGCAGTTTTAAATGCTTGGCAGAGCAAAATGGCAATTTTCTTAGGCAAGAATTTCTCTCTTATTATCCAAAGAATGCCCTGTCTGTATAATCCTAGAGAAGAAAAGCCTTTCCTTCTCTGCAAACCTGAATGTAGAAACTTTGAGAAGAAATGAAGGTATCCACTGAAACCCATATCAATATACAGACTGGAAAAAACTTTTTTAAAAAATAGCTAAATTGAAAGGGAAGTAGGAAAGCATTGATTTAGGATTCTGTAGAGCATCCATCAGGCTG
>NW_008824940.1:2173414-2184304 GCF_000699105.1 Pygoscelis adeliae
GAAAGAGTCAAGGTGAGGAGAACTGATCAATAAAACATCAGGAAAAATGATCCTGCTCTTTTGTGCTAAAACAATTTTAAAATTGAGGACAAGAAAATAGTACCAACTTGCACCTATAGAGCTATCCCTGTTATAAGATTGCCCTAGAATTTTGCTTTGATAAGAGCATAATGTCAGCAAAAATATCTTTTGATTGAGGAAAAAAAACTAGAGAGCAAAAAGATGTCTTTTTGTAAGTGCCACAAAATCCTTAGAGGGAAAAAAATTTTTTCTCTCCATAATACTGTTGTCTAATAGAAGAAGTAGCCAAAAAACTGAGGCTAGAAAATACAGGTAGCATTTCCTATTCAAATTTATCACCCCTTCCCTAGAGAACAACACAAAAATATTATCATTAAAGATCTGAAAGAAGTGAAAGGGATGTCTGTGAGCCTTAGTGCTACTTGAGGAGAAAGGAGATACCGTATGACGGAAAGGACATGGAATGGCAGATTCTTAGGGTTAACGCAGATATCTATGAAATGTTCCATAGCTAAACCTATCAACGAGCTGAGACCAGATTAACAAAGGTGTTGGTTATATTCAGTAACGCCTTTTACCTACTAAACTGCATGGACAAGACAGTGTTATACTATTTTGTGTGCCCAAAATGGGGAAAAAAACCAGTTGTCAGTTTAAAACATTTTTTTAAAAAATTGGAAACACTAAACACAAAACTTCTCATCTTTGGGATTCTAGGCAAGAACAACATTGTAGCTTGGGCTTTCCCCCAGATGCGGAAAGTTTATCATTACTACCATATACTATCTTTCAAATTAATGTATTGGAAGGGCCAACCAGATTGTTATAATAATTGGCTACAATGGCCATGAAATGGTGGAGTTCAAGATCATGAGTACATTGAGGGGAAAAAAGTAAGAGTACAGACCTTGAACAGAGAGTATTCAAGAAACTGGTAGGTGGAGAGCTCATGGAAGGCAGCTCTAAAAGGCATGGGAAAGCTGGCAGTCTTTTAAGAACAACATCCTCCAAGCACAAGAACAGTCCATCTCAGTGCTTAGGAAAGCAAGTAGACTTCTCAGGAGACTGCCTTGGCTAAGCAGGGAGTTCATGATGGAGCTCCAATGCAAAAAAGCAGTATACAGGAGGTAGAAGCACACATAAGCTGCAAAGGAGGGATTTAGAAACATTGCTTGGGTGGATCTGTGTGGTGTCAGGAAAGCCAGAGCTCAGCTGGAGTTGAGACTTGCAAGGACAGCAAGAAGGGCTTCTACTGCTACTTTGGTAGTGAAAGGCTGAACAAGGAAAGTGTAGGCCCATTGCCGAGTGCGGCAGGCAATTTAGTGACAGCAGAGCCAGATAAAGTCTGAGGTGCTCAGTGCCACCTTTGCCTTGGTTTTCACCAGCCAAGTCTCCTAGGTGTCTATGCTTAGTAAAAAGGTTGAGGAAAAAGATGAATTTTCAGCAGTGGCTGAGGATTGACTTGGGAATTACTCAAGAGAACTCAGCCCATACAGTTTAATGGGACCAGATGGGCAGCAGCCAAAGGTACTGAGCCCTTGCAGCAGGACAACTCTTGATTGTCTTTGAAAGGTTGTAAAGACTGGGGGAGGTACTTGATAAAAAGAGAAGGGACCAACATCTTTTTTTTTAAATTAAGAGACAAAAAAAACCCCACTCCAACTGATCTTACCCACTATTGGAAAATCCAAATGTGATTTCCATGCATTTCCCATACATTCTTAAGCTGAATATGTGCTTTGATTTTATTTTCTTTTCATGTGCTGGTAGACCTGGAAAGATGACATGATTAAGATACAAATTTAGGTATGTATGTATGCTCTTGTACAAGTGTCTAAACTCCCAGTATAGTCGATGGGAATCTAGTCAAGGAATAGAGGGAAGTTCAATTCATGCTTCTTTGGAGATGAAAGGTGCACTTTAGTTGCCTAAGCGTAAGCTCCTACTGCTGTTGGTAATACCTGGGATGCTATGCCTTATCTCTAGCTTCTCCTCAAGGAGGTATACATCTCTATAAATCCTCTGTCATTTCTGCTAATACCATGTGAGTGTTGTAGATACTTAGGGAATCTTAAACGCTGCTATATGCCTGTGTTTAGGCTACTGAATCATGTCTTGAGTGACTGGTCAAGTTAGAGCTCTCCAGCTCTGCTTGTTGTAGTAGAAGCTTGAACACCCAACTGACATGCAGGTATCTGAATTCAGATGTCTTAATCTGAAACTGAATTCCACCTGAAGAGTTTTGGCTTCAGGAACCTGCTTGACAAGTCTGCCTTTGGTTCACAGTAGGTCTTGTTTTACAGAATAAAAAAATGCCTGTCAGATTGTTGATAAGAAAAGACAAAAATTTTAAATGTGAAAGTACCAGATAAAAACCAGATTGTATCAGTTGCAGAAGTAAAGATTTCAAAATTAAAGCTTGAAGTTTAGCCAGTCACACTGAGACTATTTTGATGCTCGAAGCTGGAATAACATTGAAGACTTTGACATTGATGCATGTTTAAAAAAAAAAAAAAAAACGAAGTATTTTCCAATAAGTTCTACCTACTCTTGAGTTATGTGGTGCCCAGGAAAGGAGCACTACATTAGTAATAACAAAGAATTAAGAAATACAATGTAACTATAAACATCTCGCTGACCTCTGCATTTATGGAGTCAGCAGTATCTGAGAAGAAGCTCTAAGGGCAGTACAGGTTGCCTTCCTGCTTTTTCACTTTATCACTTGTATTCCGAGTGTCAAGATTATGCTATACGAAGTAAATAAATAATACTGGTATCTGCCCAATGCAGTATTATGCTATTTATAAATAGCTTAATTTTTATTCCCAAATTTTTCACAATTTCCAGACTTAACAGGCAAAAATATAAAATTGGAAAAAGGATTGGGGTACGAAACTGAAATGACTATTACTGACTTTTCAGAATCAGAAAAACATTTATAGCCATTTACCAAATTTGGGTTCTATTTTACATCTAGGGTTGGGATTAAACAATACTGTCAAATTGTAAAATTATATAGTTTAGTGCTACAACAGTGCTACAATAGGATGAAATGAAGGCCAGATTGTAAAAAAAATTGCTACAATAATAGTAGTTTACCGTGAAAAGCCAGGATAGCTGCATTTATAGTATTTAAAAGCTGCTTTTTATTCCAGATCCTTTTCATTACACTTGTGTACAAATTCTTTGGGAATATATATTTACTTTCTTGCTTGGAGAAAATTGTGAATAAATATGAAAAACCCATTTGGAACAATGAAAGTTTAAATGCTAACCACTATCATCAGCCTAGTAGTTAGTAGAAAATACTGAGTGGGTTCACTTTCTTCAAGTGTTCTTTTCAGGGTAGTATTTTAGGATTGTAGGACTGTTTAAATGCTAATGTTATAACCTTGGGTTAAAGACACTGCTAATTCCCAATGTTTATGAAAAGCCAGCATTCAACATAACGTAAAAGAGGATGCAGGGAGGATTTGCCTAGAGCTAACTTCAGTCTAGAGAGATGAGCCCCCGTAGGCTTCCTTGGGAGTCTAGGGAAGTCGCTTCCTCCATTTATGCAGAGGTGACTGAGAGCACCTTAACTTTAGTGCTGCTCTGAATCACTCTGTGCACCTCTGCTGATCTTAAATGAAAGTGGGAGGGACTAGCCTGCAAGGCTAAGATTAGTCTTTGTAACTCTTGTGGAAAGTAGAGGGGGAAAAAACCCCCATAAATTGGTTGATTTCAAGTTTTTGAAGAATATAAAATGCATACATTGTAATGCATTCCTCTCAGGATTCAGGTGTGCCTCCTAATAACTGCTCAAAGCAGAGTCGGCTACAGCAGATTGCTCCAAATCTCATCCTGGTGGATTTTGAGTACCTCCAAGGCTATTCAGAATATCCCCTGGGTGGGGACATTCAAGACTGGTTGAGAGGTGCCTTCCAGCCTCAACCATCCTGGAAGCCTGTAAACTTACTGCAGTCTGGAGAGCCTCTGCCACCAGTGGAGGGGGGACCCTTTGGTCTCTCTTGAGCCTTTCACTGGGGGCTGGGGCAGTTCAATCTGTGAGCCTGTGGATAGAGATGGGCCACTCATTTGGCTTACGGATTTGTCCGACAGTTGGGTGAGAAATGCTTGCTGTTTATGATTCCCTTAAATTACACTTGATTTAAACCAGATAAGTAAAATAGGTAATGCAAGCATTTACTCGTAACATCTGAACAGACAGCACAGTTGTTGCAAGTGTTTATGAAGGACATAGATAAAGAAATCGGAGAAACTGTTTCAATCTGCTTGCATTTTTTAAAAAAAGTCTCTTTCCATCATTGCACACGCTTACTGGTCGTTTCCTGACAAACTGGTAGCTACAGGTTTCAGCCTTTTCTTATGCTTCTTCCCCCAGTGGAATAGCTGAGCTTCTATAGCTGTCCCTCCCTGGAAATCTTCTAGTAGGTCCAGAGTAGTTTAAGTTTTCTCTAGTCTTCCTTTTGTTCTTCCTCAACTAGGAGACAGGGTGCCCATCTTCTTTAAAATGGGCATGTGAAGAATATAATCTTTGTTCCATTAAGAGTCTTCTCCTGCACTTAGCTGGTTAGTAAATAACATTCTGCTTTCAACAGAGATAAAATTGATTTGTGGTGATTCATTCTAGATGCTTCTTCTCAAGTAAATTGTAGCATGTATGTGTTGGAAAAATTCTAATCAATTTTCCAGTAAATAAAGGCATTGTGATAACTCAGACATACTGTTCTGTCATTACTTACCAGAGGCTCTGTCTCCCTAAAATTAGATAGGACTTTTGGACTAGGAAGTAATTTCCTGAAAGTTCTCCTATGCTAAGAGTGGTATTTCATAGATAAACCAAGTGTGGTGTGTTTTTTTTTAACTGAAAAATAGGATAATTATAATTTTCGCAAGGGAGAAATATAAAATTAAAACAGAGAAACACCTATTGAGGGAAATCCCCCAAAGTATTTTAGGTGTACAAGAATACACAGTGCTATGACTTATACTTCCCAATGTCAAACTGTTTGAAAAAAAGAAATTTAATCCATCATCTTGCACATCTCTTTTGTCTACAGAGAATATTCTAAGATACTCCATTAGATTTTGAAAGTAATGTTGCAAAACTGCCAGCACCTAATATTAGAAGCCTTGAGAAGACAGGAAGCTGTGTTCTGATCTCATAGTACTGTCCAAAGGTGGCAGTGTTTTAAGGCTGAATGCAAATGCAGTCAGGACGGTGTCTGAATGATGCCTTAAGGACGTGATTTATATGCAGGTGACAATGCCTGTTACCTCTCAGAACTTGTACTGCGAGGTACCTTGGCCTAAGTTTAAAGACTTTTGTAATGACTTGTTATATTTATGATACACTAATCGATACTGACTAAAATGTTAATAATTTATGTTTCTTGTTTTGAGAATAACTTTGAAAGAATGAATTTTAAGTGACTCATGAAAAATAAATGCTTTACTATCTTGTAATGGTTTCATGGGCTTCTGTTGCCTCGCCGGTGATCGCTTAATATTCTGTGACTTTTGCTAGAATCGAGATTACTGAAGGATCTATTCTAAACACTTAAGCGTTATTATGTTCTTCAACATTTATGCAAGTCGAAGTAAAACTATACTGCTTTGTTCAGAAAAGACATTAGCCATAGGATATGTTTGGCTGAATTTTGTTGTTTTTTTTAATGTGTGTCTTTGTTGTTGCAAACTATGTGACTATAATTATGGATCAGTGAGGATCAAATCACGGTTTCTTGCTTGCTTCTAAATTAGTTTTATAAAATGTAAATATTATCTATGAGTAGAGAATGCGATTGATTTAACCTTTTCTAGCAGAAGTTAAGCATGCATTTATCTTTGGGCCTTATAGCCTCATACTTGTACAGATGGAAAACATGAGCCAATCACAGAACATGGAATATCATATCTTAATATGCCACTTGATATATCAGCATAAAACCCTGATGTGATGTACTAGATGTTGCTGGAGCAGCAACGCCTGAGTAAAGGCAGCAACATGCTGCTTCTTCATGGCACGCGCTCAGTATTGACTATCGCTATCTCTACTCATGTTTGTTGATTTTTGTAATCACTTGCTCTTCTGGCTGCTTAAAAAATCCACGCTTGAGAAATTCTTGTAATCATATAGGGTGAGGCAGTAAAATTATAGCTGAATGCTGTAACTTTCTGAAGTACATAAGATTATCTGTTTTTCAAGAATCTTTTTGTGTACCTATGCTTTGTGTTAAATTTTCCTTGGTATGCAAGAGAAAAAGGAAGAAAAAAATCCTAACAGAAATCTTTGAAATAAAATAGGGACAAACATTTGAAGAGGCTTTTCATCACACAATATTTTCAAGAACAACATACAGTTTGGTAGGATACATTTCTCTTTCCAGACAATAATGGTTGTAGTTCTAAGATCTTGAGTTATGTTGAGGAGCACCTTTATCCTTGAGTACTCTCATCATTAACGTCAAGGATTTTTCTAGAAAACAACTGATACGCATCCCTGCACTGTTTTGGAAAAGCACTGTCATGTCATATATATTATGTAGAGACAATGGAAAAATAGGGGACCTCTATCCTTTAAATAAAATGAAGTGCTTTCGAATCAGGGAGCTCTTCTAGTTTGATACTGGTGACAGGAAATACCAGGTGCTACAATCTTGTGAGGAAACCTGGGAGAGAAATCTCTGGGTGGCTAGCAGAAGAGCTGTCAGAACTGCTCAGCTCCCATAAGGATACTCACCTCTCATCTGTGGTTACGTGGACAGACAGTAAATCCCATGTTTTCTCCAGAAGGAATTCCCATGCATATTTTGAGGTAAAGGAAAGGATTGAGCCCTAGCATGAAGTCATTCCCATCTCCAGGACTGGAGATACCCTTTTCCTGTGAGCAGGTATCTTCTTCCTTCTCTATATTAAAGCAAATGGAACAGACATGGATTAAGAAATTTTTGTCTTACCCTTATTAAATGGTATTAGCAGACTTGTACATGGAGAAGAGACATATTTTGCCCCATTTTAGACACATCTAATCGTGGAGTCTTGAATAATCAGTTTATGTACATCCTTAACTTTCACACAAAATGTTTTCAGTAACATTCATCTGTTGTTGCATACTTAAATGTGAAACAGTGCTTTTCCTGTAGTTTTATAACACAGAATGTTTATAGTATACATGCTCAATAAGCAGAGGTAATACCAATGCTAAAAGAGATTTGACTTGTGCATTTGCAAATTTGCTGTTGCCTCACAATGTAAAGTGAAATATTGAGGCCAGAATTTTTTGGTAGAGCAAGATAATGAGATGCTTAGTAATAAATGTAGCTGAGGGAAGCAAAACTACTGCTAAGTGAACTCAGATTTTCATACTTCATTATATAAGCTAGTAGTAGTGAGTAGTAGAGATCAGGAAGGCTATTCTGTTCCATAAAGAGCACAGAATATTTAGATAACTTGAGGTTTTTCTTTCCTTGACATTCATTGAAGTCTCAAATATTGAATCAACTAGTAACAGCTTATCTACCTAGACGATACATTAACTAGATATGAGAATTTTCCAGGCTAGGAGTTGGATACTGAACTATTGTCTGAGGAGGTTTTCCGCAGTCAGACTGAACATTGCTTTCAGTACTGTTCTGTTTCAGAGTACAGTCTTGAAAAAAAACCTTTTGAAATGCAAAAAAGATATTTTAGAGAATGGCAGTTTTAATTTGGGGAATTGCAATTTGGACTGTTTTTGAGGAGCAGAGAACCAGATCCACAAAAGAGCTCAGATCTCCAAAAGGACTTTTAAATAAAGATTTTAAGAAACAAAATCTAAATTTGGTCTGTAAAGAACCTTTCAGATTCCCACAGGAATCTGAATTTTCACTGTTGAATTCCCTTGTTGCTCAAAGTCCTGCTTTTCTTCATATCCCCAATTCTGTCCACCTTCTCAGGGCTTAGCGATGTGGTGTCTGCTTTGCACCTAGTGTGTGTCAGTCCTTGTTTGAAACTTCAGATTGGGCCTGCATCATCTGACAGCTCTAGCATCTGTCTCCTAATCCAGGAAGCGTACTCTTACCACCCCTACTATATGCCTGCTGAATTGGGCCATATGCAAAATATATTTCATGTTTTCCAGTCTCCTTCTGTATTAGTTTGTGTAAATGACAAATTACGTACAATGGCTGATCAAAAGCTATACGCGTTAGTTCATTGCACAGTCTACATATGCTGCTGCAACATCATACAATGTATAGGATATTAAGTTCTTATTGCTTTCTTCCCCCAAGGAAGGATATTCTGTATGTGGCTGACAAATTTGAAAAATTTTTTTGAAATTTTCTCTTCTTAAAACTTGCATTTCTCTGTAAAATTTGGTTGAAACTGGATATCTAGTTCAAAGTTACTAGTGGTGATGGCAAACAGAGACAGACAAACAGGGCGTTTGAGGTGGATTCTTCCTTTGGCAACTAGTTTAAAATATGATCGATGAGGAGCTGCTATTTTTATGTCACCTCATATAAACTATTTAGTTGGTTTAGAGCACTCGACCAAGAAATGGGAAATGTGCACTCAGCTTCAATTTTCTGTTCTGCCTGCTGGAGCACTCCCAAACCCTACCATTTTGGAGGTGTTCCACATCATAGGGAAGTTACAGACTTTTTGACAAGCAGGTGCATTGTATTTAAAAATCTATGCACAGTAATATTCAGTGCCCTTGTATCCGTTTTAGCTTTGGCTTGACTACTTCACCAGTAGCTGATTCCTAGAGGATGCCATTTAGATAGGATGAGATCCTCCAAGAAACCTGGACAAGAATGTCCCTCCCTAAGGAGAAACAAAATGTTACTAGTACAATTCCTCAAAGCACTTATTGTCTAGTCTCATTTTGGTGTTGTTTCACTTCAAGTTGTTTAAATATATTATTGTTGGGTTTTTTTTTTCCCCAGGATAGGGAATATGTTATGTATAAATTCTTGATCGCTTAATTATGACAACATTAATTAGTCTAATGAAATAATACAAGTGATAAAGCTTTTCAAATGAAAATTTCTTAAATGTTACAGTATTTTGAACTGTTTGAATAACTTTCTTCCATATGTGTGTTGCTAAAGTCTTTATGTTCCTGTTCTTCATAGAGCCACTTGTGCTTTAAATACTGTGAATAGTCAAAATCCTACAGGACATTTGATAGCATATCTTACGTAAGTCTTTGCAAGACTGTGACCCAAGAGCTTTTAAAACTTAATTTCCAAAATAATCACATTCACTGTACACATCAGGGACAGCAGCATATGGCAGAGAAGCCACATGGACTAGATTTCTTGAATGGTGCAGAACTGCTTTCTGTGTGAGGCAACAGCTTTTAACTCCTACATTTCTTTCAGTGTACTTAGCCGTTACTTTGAGAATAAAAATATAGCCTTTTGATGGTTGCCGAAACATCTACGAATTTTTCTTTTCCTTCATGTGAAATAGGAATGTAATGCTAATGGATAAATTTGGTTTGTCTGCAAAATGGTGTATGCACTGTCTAAACATAGGCATGTTACAGTCAGCAGAGGCTTTTGAGACCAATTACGGTGTTCCTTCTCTGAAAAACCTTTCAGAGGCTTAATTAGCCAGAGCACCTAACAGTAGATACTAGAAGTCAAATCAGCTAAATGTACTCACCCTCTTAGCAGTGTTCCTCCATAGTGCAAATAACTATTACTATTATTACTATAGTTAGAGTTAGTTAATATAACAATACTATAACTTAGTAGTAGCAATATAATTAGTAAAATAGTCTGTTCAGTTTCGTTTAGACCATTCAGTTTATAAGCTTCCTGAAACAAAAATATGTAGGAACTGTATTTGACATAAAAGCTATAGACAAGCCTTTCAGAATCGCTCTGAACCTGAAACATGTATTATCTCCTCAGTTCTGGCATCCTTTTCTTTTCTGTTCTGTAAAATTGGTTGAGCAAAGGGTAGTGCTTGGACCTTCATAGTATCTCAGCTGAATGTATGTAAAGTATCAGCCTTCAGATTAGACCACTGTATATGAAGGGTGGGATTTGGTAGCAGAAAAGCAATGCAAGTCCTCTCTAGGAGCTAGTAGCATATGCTGCTTCTGCTGAACGAACCTTCTTCAATGCAGGGTAGATACAGTTTGGTCACTTAAATCAATACACAACATAATGCTTCCCAGTTTTTCTGATAGATATTATGAGCGATGATCAAAGGGTATTTTTTTAAAACATGCAAATTATACACACACAAATATATATATAGAGTCTTATGTTTGTTTTGGACAAACCACAAGGTTCTCAGCCTGGTGAAGTTTTACTCTATAATACTTTCCAGCCAACAGATACAATATGAATATGCAAACTCATTTTTATTGATTTTTATTCATAGTAGTACTGATTTTCATTTAAAGGCCTTAAAAGGCATTACTCACTATCTACAGTAGTCTTTCTAGGTGATTTTATTTTAAATGGGATCAGGTGTTTTACAGGTTCATATGTTATGACAATTTGAAGCGAAAAATGGAGTAGATGTTTGTGTCATTCAATACTTGGTTATGCACATGTCTTCAGGCATTCCAAAAGGGCTTCACTCTTTTATTGCTGTTCTCCTGTCCAGCCTTTGTATGCTATTAATAGTGGGATATTGTTATTTTTTTTGAAAACTGCGAAGTTTGGAAAAAGTGTGTAAGCTAAATCTAGCTCATCAAACAACTCAAGTAGCCTACTGCACATTTGCTCATGCACCCTTACTCTGTGACCTTAAAACTTCTTTGCCATCATGTTACTAAAATTCAGGTGCTGCATCATTGTATGAACAGACCTGCACTAGTCATGTCATGTTGGCTACACTTTGGCCATGTGCTAAATG
>NW_008824940.1:2184376-2272005 GCF_000699105.1 Pygoscelis adeliae
CAAGAGAAATGTCTTCATTTAAAATAAAAATGTGACCTATGATGAGCAGGTTTGGTGAGAATAGAGAATAGTAGAGGAATGCAAAGGCAGGCAGATTTTAAGAAGCTATCACCTATGACCATATAGTAAGCACAGATTAACACTCAAATGTAATTAGCGATTCTAGTTTTGGATAGGCTTCGCTTAAGATGACAACTGTTTTTTTAGGACGCACAGAGAATTTACTTTCCTAAAATTATGTTCTTTGTGGGTATTTGAACTTTGAAACCCAAAAACTTTTGACAACCAAAATTACAGGTGGTGTTGTAAGCCTTACCCACGTGCCAGTACAGTATTTTCATTTCAGCTCACAAAGATAAGCACCCACACTTATACTTTGGTCAGATAAAAGATTGTTTGACTTTCAGAATAACTAATAAACAAGAGTCACAGGAACAACTCTTCTGAAAATGTAATTGCTATCTGGTACAAGATATTTAAATATGAATTTTTGGCATTTTTGTTTTTTCATACTGGGGTTCCTAATTGTGATGTATTTGCTACATGTGGTTTTGTATTGCATTTGGCCTGATCACTGAGGTATTAACCAAATTTTTAATTAATCTTGTTTTGCATTGTGAAATCTCTCTGGATGTTGGTTTCTTTTAATTTATCTGATGCTCAGGGGTGGGGAAAAAAACGAGAAAACACAACAGTTCTTGCTTATCTCCCTTTCTTTGCTTTTGTTTTACAGGAGACACATGAAATTGTGGCTATCAAGAAATTCAAAGACAGTGAAGGTAACCTTTTCTGCTGCATACTCTTTCATGTCAATTACTACGTTGTTAGTATCTCTCCAGTTAAAATAAGAAGTCTCATATATCAAGACATGATTTAAAAATTATAATGATTTATTAGCTGTGAATATTCAAGGCATTTGCTCCTTCATACTTGCCTAGGGACTGCATTATACACTCCAACTAGACAACTACCTCTCTTTCTTAGTGCATCTATCTTAATATGGCTCAGATTGTGGTGCCATACACGGTAGTAAGATCTATCACTTGGAGACTGGTTGTGATCAGAAAATGGCAAAAACTCCTCTTGTAGTGGTGGCTTGCAGAGTCTTTGGGCTTTATCACCCTTCATATGTGGGAGGGGATCTAAATGTTAGGGGGACTTGAAGGAGTAAGGGGAGGAGACTGAGAGAAGTCACTGAGAAGTTCGTTGGTATGAAGAGGAATCGGGGAGCTCTCGGGGATCCGTGGGAGGATTTGAGGGAGCTGGGTGGTGACGCAGCAGCTCTGCCCTCCCTTCAGCAGGCTCCACTCTCTACAGGAAACTTGCTTTTTGTCCCCCCACAGCAGCCTCTGTGTACTCTCCAGTGTTGCTGAGTTTGCTGAGAAGGAAGGGGGAGGAGCTGACTCCTGCAAGGCTTACTGTTGTGGCAAAGTGGATGGCAGAAGGCAGGAGGCATGGAAATTATTGCCAGTGCTGCACACACCTATTCCTCACCCAGCAGTAATAAAACCAAAGATCTGTCCAAAACAAGACTGGGTCTCTGACCTGCACTTGCTGGGAGACAGTGAATCCCAGTATTCTATTATAGGCAAAACTGGCAATCAACCACGAGAGCAATAGGCCACCTTGCGTACATCAGAAGCTAGCCCCGATCCCTAATGGGCTAGCACAAACAGAAAGAGAAGCCAAGTATGAATAAGAGGAGTCAACCTAGTCTGAGGTGATGCAGCTATCATTTGCTGTATACCAAGGCTTTAGCTGAAAGCTAACAATGTGGCTTAAAGAAACAGCAGCCACTTTATTTTAGCAAACTTTTCTTTTTTGTTATTGTTATAGGATTACTGGTGGCCATAGAGGTGTGGTTGGTTACAAGGACTGTAATTTTCAGAGTCAGTTAGGCACAGCAAAGTCAGATTTCTGTCTGTCGTTTTATGCAATGCAAACTCTTGCTTTGCAGCTCATTTTGCCAGATACTTGAAGGGTATATTTGATGAATCTTTTAGCTCTGCTATTCAGAAATCTGTTTAAAATCCCTGTTAAAGAATGTCGGAGATCGTTTAATTGTGGTGATCATCTTGACCAGGTCATTAGAGTACTTTAGAATTGCTTTTTGGATCTTGATATGGCTATTCAGTACAGCACCTAGGCAATGAATCTCAGTATTAAGCCGTAAACAATTATTAGCCTGTCTACCAAAAAATGAAAACAAAAAATGTAACGTTGCCATTAGGTCTGGCTTTCCAGGAGTATTACGTAATATCAGTTTATATGGCTGATGACTGCTTTTCAGAGTTGTAGCTAATTGTTTACAAGTTTCTGGAAATACGACAGAAGTTCTTTTGATGGATTTGATTCACCCTATTTCACATCTGTCTCTTTAATGTGGTAGTTCATTACAAATCTGAATATACTGTAATTGTTTCTATTGCCATTTTTGTTTCACTGAATTTTTGCTGTTGTTTGACATATGCATGATAAATACACTGGAAAGATTGTCTAGTTATAGATGAAATTATGTAATCAGGCTGATGCAAGCCAACATCGAGCACTTAGTTTTAAAATGAAATGATTTAGATTGCTCTAAATGATTTTTTTTTTAATCAAAACATTTGTGATGATAGTATTTTGTTTTCCTCTTCTCTCCTGCTCCACTTCAATTTATTTTTTTTCCCTCTCTTCTGATGATGATATGTATTTGCACAACCTGTGTTATTCTCTCTCCCCTGCAAACCTGTTTTTGCCTTTTGCTTGCTTGGAAAAACAGTTTCTCTTCCCTATTTCTTCTTCCTCTGTCTGACTGTCTTTGTGGTACATGACCTACAAATGTGATTTAGCTTTGAAGTCATGCAATCATATCCCATTTAATGTCCCTCTGTTGCGGGTAACAGTTCTGAAAGATTAAGAACCCTGCTTCTACATGTGCATGGGCGAATTTACTGAATTAATGGATTTCATTTTACTAAATGAAAAATAAAATCTAATATAATCTGGTTTACTTGACATTTCGTTGGTAGTATCCTCTAAAACCCAGTCAGTTCAGGGCCCCTTGATGATAAGCAGCGTATGAAGCTTTAGTAAAACACTTCTTCCTTGAACAACTTTCAGACAACTAAATTGTCAAAACAACAGTTGAATTTCTTGACTCCTCAGGATCAGATTCAAGGCTTTGTTGAATTAATACTTGCTCTGTTGCCCTCTGTGGCCACTACACTGGTCTGCATTGCTGAATTTCTATTAAAAGCCTTGTAGGAAAACTTACAGGACTTACAGATCAGTGCTTCGGTCTGGCTTTTGGAGAATAAAATTATTTTAGAATCAAATAGATTTCCTTGACATTGTTCAAACATGAGCTTTGCATTCCAGTGTTTCTGCTGAGGACATATTAACCTTACCAGTGCTTCATGCATGTGACGTATTTGTGGGGTGGAGGATGTGTCTGTACACATACATGCATATTTTTTGAAGCATATTAGTGCTCTTCATAATGAAAAAGATAGAAATGCAAATGATTTGTTTCTTATGACTTTTTCTGCCACTGAAAAACCTAGATGGTAGTGATGGGAAGTCTGTGAGGGTTGCATAATGATAGCACTGTCCTCAGTTACCTCTCTTACAGTGCGGAAGCATCCAGGCAGCAGAGTCAGTCCACACTGGATAATAAGCCTTTTTCTCTGTAATATCTAGAAACAGATAATTTAATCAGGGGTTCAAAATAAAGATTTATAACACTTGTTACTTGGGGTTTTTGTTTTGGTTTTTAATAAGTTTTACTCTGTCACTTTTACTTTGCACTCTAGAAAATGAAGAAGTCAAAGAAACCACTTTACGAGAGCTTAAAATGCTTCGCACTTTGAAACAGGAGAACATAGTGGAGCTGAAGGAAGCCTTCAGAAGAAGAGGAAAATTATACTTAGTTTTTGAATATGTGGAAAAAGTGAGTTGAGTTTGTGCTATCATTGCCAGAGTTAAATCATCAGTTTACTGGAAAAGTCTTTAGTCTTTAAAATTACTTTTAAAAATTAAGCTATTCTAATCTATAAAGAGGAACAGCAGAAACTTCAATACAATCTGAATTGTTGTGATTAGACATTTATTGTGAGAAAGCAACACTGATAACTTTACTATTGTTTTTACTTCATGTGTTGGTCTTTCAAAAAAAAAAATTCTTCCATATATGAACACAAACATGTTCAAATTATGTAGACTGGAATACATATCATTTGAAGAAAAATTTCCATCGAAACTCTAATTTAATTGTAAAGGTGATTAACTGTCCTGTGTTATGTTGTGTAATGAATCTTGACATAGTTTTTCAAAACAAGATCATAGACTTTTGACCTTGGAATCTGTTTCAACTTTCTCCATCATTCCCTGTTAAAAATAGGATTTCTTTGTATATTTCTGTAACAAGGCCACTATCAATAGTTGCTTAGAGGGATTTGGCAAAGATCACTGTCATTATTTCCAATCCTGACCTCATTTGAAACGATTCCAAAATTTCCTTAGATTGGCCTACTACTGCCAAGCATCCTGGTCTGTTTCCAGGGAGAAACAACCTAGAACAGATTAGTCTTTCGTTATTTTTGCAACCTTCATGATAAAGGTAGACCTTCCCTCTGTATTCTAACCATTTAGCATTTCTTCATGGAAATAATTAGATGGTATTCAGATACACACAGTAAAAATAAATGCAAGCTTAAATGTATGTATCTCTAGCTTTCATGAGCTATTGTTCCTTCAATTGAAATTTTCGTTTAATATCCTGCCAGTGTGATGCTGCAGTCTAGCTGAGTGCTAGTCCTCTTCAGTCAATTCTCTCTCGTGTACAGATTTCTCACCCTAAATACTGTGTCTCCTTTACCTCAGTTTACAATTTATTATGTCGTATAACTTCGTTGCATAATGTGAGGTGACCTATACTAGCCCACAGTTTGGCAGAAATTAGTTTTGTTTTTCACCAGCAGATCAGCAACTTCTAATGTGGTGGATCTTACATCCAAAGCTTGACTTGTTCCACCCATGTTCCTTGTAATTGTTCCAGACACGTGGAATGTCTTTGATCACACACCAACTTAGAACATACATTTAATTTTGTATTATAGTTGACTTGGCTAAGCTCACCATAGTAGTGGGTTGGAAGAGCAGCATAAGTAAAAGACATTTAATTGATCTGATAAGGAGTATACTTTAAAAATTATTAATATTGGTAAAAACACCAGGCTGAAATATCCAACATTACTTGCATCAGAATAAAAGAATATAATGATAAATGTAGACATCATGTATAGTCTGTGCCTAATGTAATTTCTGTATTAATGGACACCTTTATTTTCAGTTAAACTTCGTAGCCCATGAACGTTTCTCATTTTCAGCTATGTCAAATAGTTTCCACAATAGTTTCTTTGAAGACCAGGATGATTTCTGTATTTTTCGGTGAGGGAAGAGTAGAAGGAATTAAATAAAATGTGGTATAGTAGGCTAATTTTTGTTTTAACTGGTGATGAGCACCTTGTGTCCTTTAGGGAATCTTAGCTCTGCAATACTCAAATCCAGATTACTTAAATTCACATTTAGTCTAATCTCCTTTATTCATCATTCCCTTAGTTAATGTCTTCATATAGGATTATGTCTCGCTGTGTTGATGCTACTATTTTGGTTCATATTTGTAACACTAACTTCTTGACTGACTTATCCAGATCCACAGGCTTCTGTGTGGACAAGTCTAACTAAAATCAATACGGTTCCTTAAGAGAAAATTCCTTTTCTCAGATCTGAAGTGTATTTCTAAGGAAACTTAAACTCAAGCACATAAGTTCCAGTATTTATTCACAGATTGCAAAACTTAGAAATGTTTTCAAATATTATCAGTGTCTCCATTTGTTTTGTCTTATACTTACGTTCATTAAAACACCTTGCAAGAGCAACCTCAAAAATTTTATTATACAGCTAAAGAAAATGTTTGTCAAAGACAAGGTAAATTTATTTTAAATTAAAAATCTACAAATGCTCAAGTCCATCATTAAATGAGTTGTGTAAGGCAATATAGTCAAACTTATTTCTATTTCAGTATTCAGTAAATAAGACCTTTCTGTCTTCAAGTGGGCTGCTGCTGCCCCATTATTCATTCAGGATTGAGAGTACAAACTCCATTGTACTTCTAATTGTGCAAAACTGGAGACATTTGCTAACATAATGGGAATCTAAATGTCCTTTTTCAAAGAGGAAATTTACTAGTATAAACAGTTTATTTTCTTCCCTAAGTATATCCATAAAACAGTTAATATGGCCACATTTATTGTAGTGCAAATATATCTAAGATCAATATAGCTGATATATAGCTATAGGATACTCCCTAGGTTACTATTTATGCCCCTATGAGGCATTTTTATATCTGTTACTTCATTTGCACTAACAGGTTTGTGTTGCTTTAACTATGCCCATTCACGTACAGACATGCTTTGTGATTAATTGTGGCCCTGCTATGTCAAAGCAGCAGAACTAGCTTAATAATGAAGAAAACAGTATGTTAAAGCACAGTCAGATATTTACAAAATGCTGAACTCTTCTAAACTTTTCATATAGCCACGCTGACCTGGTGTTTCTGTTCAAGCAACTTTTTGTAACTAAATGACTTTTTAGAAGTTTTAGGCCAAGAGGTTTGATGACAGTCTTTTAAGGACTTGTGGTATATTTGTGGTTCACCTTTCAGGAGTGCTGTCTTCACAAGTGCTTTCTCTAGAATGAAAACAGCTAATAGTATGCTTATGATTAACATTCAAGGAGCGTATTTTAAACTACTGATTTTGCATAGCCAGGCTCACTGGCCTAAGTATGTTGCTTCAGAATGCTGAAAGTGTGTTCTCTTCCAGCAACTACAGTATAACTCTTTTAAATAACCTGTCTTTTAAACATTTAGAATATGCTTGAATTGCTAGAAGAAATGCCAAATGGAGTTCCACCAGAAAAAGTGAAAAGCTATATCTACCAGCTAATTAAAGCAATTCATTGGTGCCATAAGAATGATATTGTTCATAGAGGTAAGTGTGTAGTTCTCCACATGGAAATAAGCCCTGGGTAGGAATTTGCTTTCTAAAGGGAAAGATGTTACAGCTTGAAGTAATTTGCATTTAACATAAATATGAGCAATTGCTTTATATTGTGGCCAAAGAAGAGCAATGAAGCTGGTGAAGGGTCTAGAGCACAAGTCTCTTGAGCGGCTGAGGGAACTGGGACTGTTTAGCCTGGAGAAAAGGAGGCTGAGGGGAGACCTCATCGCGCTCTACAACTACCTGAAAGGAGGTTGTAGCGAGGTGGGTGTCGGTCTCTTCTCCCAAGTAACAGGCGATAGGACAAGAAGACAAGATTTATCAAGCTGCATCAGGGGAGGTTTAGATTGGATATTAGAAAAAATTTTTTCACCGAAAGGGTTATCAAAAGCGTTGGAACAGGCTGCCCAGGGAAGTGGTTGAGTTCCCATCCCTGGAGGTATTTAAAAGACGTGTAGATGTGGCGCTTAGGGACATGGTTTAGTGGTGGACTTGGCAGTGCTAGGTTAACGGTTGGCCTTGATGATCTTAAAGGTCTTTTCCAACCTAAACAATTCTACGATTCTGTATCAACAGAAAAAAAAAAACCAACTGTAAATTTGGCTGGGTCTTAAGTCTGCTGCGTGTCTTCAGATTGTTTTAAAAGTAAGTTCATCTACATATAAAGCTTGCTGTCCACTGTCTTTGGGATATGAATAAAGATTGTATCACACGCACAGCGAAGTGAAACTGCAGTACAAACGTTGCCAAAGGAAAAGGAATTTTTTTTAAACATTTCATGGCACTCAGTCATTTCCCTTTTGAATCTGACAATAGAATATTAGGAGAAAAATAATCAAGAACTTAAAGCGTGGTCCCCTGTGTTTTACTTCTTAAGGCAGTTCGTCCCAGCTGCCATGTGTTCAGTTCTGTATGTTTACTTTCTCCCCTAAACTTAAAGCACTTACAGTACATACTTGATGTGTGACTTTAGTTTTATGTATTTTATCCTGATTCAATAAAATTGTATTTTGCTTTGTGGCTTTGCAAGAGTAACGTTTCCAATGAACTAAAATTCTCATACAATATACTATTTATATTTGAGACTGATCAAACATAAGCAAGAGTCTGAAAATATTCTGTAAAATAGAGTTTGAAAAATATACCACATATGGATACAACAATATCCGTATAGGAGTAAAAAAACGGCCTTAAAGCTAGGCAACATATTTTTTCTAAAAAAATGACAAGAGGTGATCAAGAAGATCATCATAACTGAAAACGTTGAGCACGACGCACTTAACATTTTATTGGTTAACAGGGTAATTAAATGCCAGTTCTTTGTATTCTTTTGCAATATGCAATATTCTGCATATTGGTTTGCTGCCCAGGAATATCTGTAAGCACCTTTTATCTTCCCATATTTTGTTGGGAAACACTTTAAAAGACTTCAAAAGGCAGAAAATTAATTCTGCATGTTTACAAACTGAATTGCTGGAAGCTGTTTCAGCAGTTGTTCTTGTAATGCTTCGTTTATGATTCCATGAATGTCTCTAAATATGTTATAATGAAATAATATTTGTTGACAAAGTTGAAAATTAAAGAGATGGTAACAGCATTATTTTTTTTCTCTCTCTCTCTGATACTCCAGATATCAAGCCAGAGAATCTCTTAATAAGCCACAATGATGTTCTGAAGTTGTGTGACTTTGGTAAGTTCAGTAGATAGATACCTGCTTCTTACCTTTTTAAAGAAAATCTCTTGCAGTGGAGTTTTGCCTTATTCTTATAAGAGTTCTACAGTATGTACTGTTTAAAACCCACTAAAGTGGTCAGAATTGATTACTTCTTCAGGTTTGTGGCTAGTACTTTAATTTGAAAGTTCTCTGAGCTTAATTTGCATACCTTGTGAAATACCTGTATGAACATCTCAATAGAGATGCTACATTTATCTCTTCCTATATATGACAAGGTTTTTACTAGCAGTGTTACTGGCACTCAGCTGAGAACAGCACAGATGATAAGCTGATTAGGATGCTAGCAAAACTGAAGGTTTATCTGCCCTGCATCGTAAAAGAGAAGATGATTCTTCCTTCTTTAGTAAAGACACAATAAACTAACACTTTTTATATACTTTTTGAACCACTGGCTTTCATGGACAGTTATGTGTGTAGTTTTAGATCAACTTTTATTGTTATGTTAGTCAAGGAATAGTGTCCACATATGATTAATGACTGAACAGCTGGAGAATAGAGTTGTATGTGTAATGTTAGGTCAGGAAACATCAAAGTTATCAATACCTGTTTAATGTCAGCTTTAAGGCTTTGAAGAATCAGCACCTACATACAAGGCAAACTTTGCCCATGTGAGTAATCCCCAGAAGACAACAGAGCGGAGTGTACACTGTTCCAACAATCTGTATTTTTATTCTAAATGCTACATAAACACAGAATAAAATATTGTTCCCTCTAAGAAGCTTACGGTTTGGCTTGGTAAATAAAAACCAATTCCATAGTGCTACCCATGGGCACTTTTCAGTGAGAGCAGTTTGAAAGCTGTCATTTCAAACCTCTGCAATTTTGAATTGAAAGAACAACTGCTAAAAAAATAGATTGAAATGGTTTTTTAGGAACACAAAAAAGGCGTTTGTCATTTGCAGTGCTGCTTATTTCTTTTAATCCTAAAGGCATTTTTGCTTAAGCATTCAGAAACAATAACTGTTCTAGGAAAAGCCTTAGAAGATTTGGTCCTTATGAGTTCTTTGAATTAAGGGCAATTTATTCTGCAGTGTAAGGAACTGCACGGCTCTGACAGAACACCAGGGTGCCCTTGCGCGGTGCCCTCGGTGCCTTTGCCTTTTCGGTGTCCACAGGCCTCCTGTCCGCACCGCTGTGGCCACCCTCCCCTGGCAGCTCTGTGCCCAGGCTGCCCTGGCAGCTTTGCCCAGAGCTGGTGGGGCAGGATTTTTCCCTTACCCCACACTTATTTTCAGGGCCTTGCCCCTGCGAAGCAAACCCCCCTGGGGTTGGCAGGGCCAGGGCTCTCCCAGGAGGCGAAGGCTGGTGTGGCGTACGCCTTGCTCCCTCTCCACCCCTTCACACCCCGTGCCAGCTTTGGGTGGTTAGGGGACCCAATCGCTGCCTTGCGCAGAGCTTAACAACCAGTCAGCGGGCAGTGCCTGCCCCTGACCAACGTGTGCTCCAGTCAGGGCTAAAGGCATCACTAGCAGGAACAGCCAATAGGGGCGTGAGTGGGTCCTTATGGGAACTGTTCACCCCCACCTCCTTCCGCGGCCATGGGGAAGAGCCTTCCCTGGCCCTCACCCTCCCTCGGGGGTTTTTTGGGGGGGATATCCCCCCTGAAAGTAACACTCACCATTGCAGTTGGTACTCAATGACTTTTTTGCCTCGGGTCTTCACCGGCAAGTGCTCGCGCCTCACCGCCCAAGCCACAGAAGGCAAAGGCGGGGACTGGGAGAATGAAGAGCCACCCACTGTGGGAGAAGATCAGGTTCGAGACCATCTAAGGCACCTGAAGGTGCACAAGTCCATGGGACCCAATGAGATCCATCCACGGGTCCTGAAGGAACTGGCGGATGAAGTTGCTAAGCCACTATCCATCGTATTTGAGAAGTCGTGGCAGTCCAGTGAATTTCCCACTGACTGGAAAAGGGGAAACATAACCCCCATTTTTACAAAGGGAAAGAAGGAAGACCCAGGGAACTACAGGCCAGTCAGTCTCAGGTCTGTGCCTGGGAAGATCATGGAACAGATCCTCCTGGAAGCTACGCTAAGGCACATGGAGGACAGGGAGGTGATTCGAGACAGCCAGCATGGCTTCACCAAGGGCAAGTCCTGCCTGACTAACCTAGTGGCCTTCTATGATGGGGTGACTACAGCAGTGGACACGGGAAGGGCTACAGATGTCGTCTCTCTGGACCTCTGTAAGGTCTTTGACACAGTCCCCCACAACATCCTTCTCTCTAAACTGGAGAGGTATGGATTTGATGGGTGGACTGTCCGGTGGGTGAGGAATTGGTTAGATGGTCGCATCCAGAGGGTTGTGGTCAACGGCTCAATGTCCAGATGGAGGTTGGTGACGAGTGGCATCCCGCAGGGGTCCGTATTGGGACCGGTACTGTTTAATGTCTTCATCAGTGACATAGACAGTGGGATCGAGTGCACCTTCAGCAAGTTTGCAGATGACACCAAGCTGAGTGGTGCGGTCGACATGCCAGAGGGATG
This sequence comes from Pygoscelis adeliae, assembly GCF_000699105.1. Taxonomy (NCBI): domain Eukaryota; kingdom Metazoa; phylum Chordata; class Aves; order Sphenisciformes; family Spheniscidae; genus Pygoscelis; species Pygoscelis adeliae. Next base: position 2,195,645 of record NW_008824940.1, read on the forward strand.
GGATGCCATCCAGAGGGACCTGGACAAGCTCAAGAAGCGGGCCCGTGTGAACCTCATGAGGTTTAACAAGGCCAAGTGCAAGGTCCTGCACCTGGGTCGGGGCAACCCCCAGTATCAATACAGGCTGGGGGAGGACAGGATTGAAAGCAGCCCTGCCGAGAAGGATTTGGGGGTACTGGTGGATGAAAAGCTGGACATGAGCCAGCAATGTGCGCTCGCAGCCCAGAAGGCCAATCGTATCCTGGGCTGCATCCAAAGAAGCGTGGCCAGCAGGTCGAGGGAGGTGATTCTGCCCCTCTACTCTGCTCTGGTGAGACCCCACCTGGAGTACTGCGTCCAGCTCTGGAGCCCTCAGCATAAGAAAGACACGGACCTGTTGGAGCAGGTCCAGAGGAGGGCCACGAAAATGACCAGGGGGATGGAACACCTCTCCTCTGAAGAAAGGCTGAGAGAGTTGGGGTTGTTCAGCCTAGAGAAGAGAAGGCTTTGGGGAGACCTTATTGCAGCCTATCAGCACTTAAAGGGGGCTTATAAAAAAAGATGGCGGCAAACTTTTTAGCAGGGCCTGTTGCGACAGGACAAGGGGGAATGGCTTTAAACTAAAGGGGGGTAGATTTAGACTAGATAGAAGGAAGAAGTTTTTTACGCTGAGGGTGGTGAAACACTGGAAGAGGTTGCCCAGAGAGGTGGTGGATGCCCCATCCCTGGCAACATTCAAGGTCAGGTTGGACGGGGCTCTGAGCAACCTGATCTAGCTGAAGATGTCCCTGCCCATGGCAGGGCGGTTGGACTAGGTGACCTTTAGAGGTCCCTTCCAACCCAAAGTGTTCTATGATTCTATATGCCATCAGCTAATAAATCTTTGTGCATGTGAACTCGTGTCAACATCCTTTGTGCAGCAGTATTACAGGAAAATAAAAAGCCAAACAAATGGTACGGTCGTGTTCTGGACAACAGTTTTCTCACTAGGTATAGATGATGTGAATTCTGTCAGCAGTGATGTTCTGGTCTGTTGGCTTGCTCACGCCGTACGCTCCAGCCACGTACTCCTCTGCTGTTGAGAAAGATATGCAATCACAGTGTACTCACAGTGCTCGGCACAACCTCAAGGAAGGCAAACTAAATTACGGGAATTTCTGTTGTTCTTGCTGTTCATGTGGATTAGTTTGAATTTTGATCAGTGTTTCAGATTTAGTTAAATTTAAAATTCCAAACAACTCTTATAATTTGGGATCAATTTTAATTTTTTAGCCTTATTGCTAATTGACGTTATTGCTAGTAGCTTAAGCTATTACTGTAAGATGTCTGTCAGAATTGTATTAGCCACAAGCATTTTCTGAACATGTACAGATTAGGATATAAAAATTTGCATTTTAACATGATTTAACATATGCTGTCTGCCTACCTAACTTAAATCATGTTTTGGAACACAGGTGCTTGTCACATGCAGTGCCACATTCCTCATGTGATAACAAATACCAAGAAAAAGTCTGTGCATCCATCCCAATGCAAATATTGAAGTAACTGGGTGTTTCCGAATAGCCCAGTGGACAAAACAGTTTGAATAGAAAAGTTCATAAATTATTAACAAGATAGTTCTTCATAATCCCGGTGCCATGTGTTCTGTACATATCGTGCTAGATAAAAATGAGATTGAATGTGGTGCTTGCCTGGACACATGTTGTGTGGGTGTCATTTCTGCCAATAGAAGTGGAAAAAAGAGAACAGTACAAAATGCCAATTACAGCAGATGCATCTGACTGTTGGAAATAGGCTTTCTGACAAATGTGCGTGCTGTTTCAACACCACGGCTTCAAAATTACTTGTTTTAGCAATCTCTTAAACTCTGTATGATGCGTAAGCATGGAAATCGTGAAACACAGGACTGGAAAAGACCTCAAGAAATTCTCTAGTTCTTCCACCTACTCAAAGAAAGGATTAAGCATGTCTGTGTCATTCTTGACAGGTATTTGCTTAGCTTATTCTTAAAATTCTCAGTAATGGAGGTTCCCTAGTATTCCTAGGCACCTATTTAAGTACTTACATGTCATTAATGTTAGAATGCTTTAGTTTGTCCAACTTAAATTTGCCTTATTTCTCTATAAGAAACTGACAATCTTCTCCTTTTTTCCTCACACCTTTTTCCTTGACATCTCTCCTACCCTATTCTGAGTTGTTTAAAGCCCTTTCTTGAAATATCTTATTTAGCTTGTTCTCCCTCCTTGCATCATGATGCATTTGCAAACTATTGCTTTCATAGTTGCTCTCACTCAAATCGCCTTCTGTCTTCATGTTCTGATCTATTCCTTCTCACTGTTTAGAGTTTGGTCTAATCTTCTCCCTAGTTATCTTCTCATGTTTTTATATCAAAAAATTCTTGCCAATACCTCAGCACAATTTGGAGGAACAATAAGCTAACTCCACCACGACAAAAAAAAAAGTGATCATGCACTTAGGAAGGTATTATGCTTTCTTGAATCATTCTGTCCATCATCTTTAAGCATGGTGTCATAGCGTCAGAGCAGTAGTGAATCCATAAAATGGTTTCTTACATCACCCATCCATGTATAGATGACACTGAAGCCCATGATGATAATTTTCCTTTCTGTCTTGCCACATCAAATCTGTGCTGCACCTAGTCTGTAAAGTTGGGAGCTGATCCTTTTTTCAGACCATGTTAGCTCCTGCTTATCTCTGGACATAGTAGCAGCTGACTGAGACCAAGTTCCAATAGACTGGCCTGGAGGGAGGAGGATTCATCCTTGACTTGTTGATTCTTCCGGTGCACATGGGCTGGTGGGCTGCCAGCCTTGTATGTTACGTTAGCACATGTGTTTATTTGTATCATGTGACACCTCCCCCCCCGCCCCAGTTCAGTTTGGGACTTCCCACTGTTTGTTTTGGCTGTCCCATTTCTTCAGTGTAGCTCCTGGTTATCTTTCCTCTCTTCTTTAAACACATGAATGAATTTTTCACTGACAAGATTAATCAGATGGGTCATGTAGTTTGAAACAGAAACAGGGCTGCCTAAGCAGTTCTAAATATAGTAATGTTTAGAAATTTACCCAAACCCAATGTTACATGTAATAAAAAAAAAAAAAAAAAATCCTTTCCAGCTTTTCTCCAGCAGCATCAGAAACGTTTATTAGACTTTACGGGAACAGATCAGAATTGTTATTATTTTGGGGCAAGTTTGAAATATCTGTTCCTCATCATACACGCCTTCTAGTTTACTAACTCTTGAACGTGGAGGTATCTGGCAAAAAGTAACAGCTGTAACCTCTGTCAGTAAAAAATTTATCATTGTTTTCTCAAATCACTAGTCTAATAATAATAATAACAACAACAATCTGCATCCAAACCTTTACTTCAACTTGGACTAAATTAGCATTCCACAAGGGTGAGCAGGGCTGGGTTCCACACTAAGCTGCCAAATTATATACACTTTCAGAATACTAACAAAACAAAAAAAAATTTAAAAAACTACAACCTTACAAGCGTAGTCATGTGGGAAAAGCAGTTTTGGCAGCTTCTGCCTAAGAACTCAGAGATAAAGAATGACGACTGTTGAATTTGAGTAGCACTTGTTGATTCTGAAAATGAAGTTATGCCTTACACCTCTGTAACACTTTGGAATTTTTATTCTTTCTTCATCATTTGTGCAATAATGGAAAGACTTACAGTCATTTCACTGAAGTGAATTTTGGACCAAGTTTTAATGTCACATGCCAGTAAGAAAGCATTTTGAAAATGTTGCTTCTGCATTTCAGTCCCAAAAATTTGTCTCAGTTTGAGCTCTAGTAAGGAGCTTACACATCTGCAGTCTTGCTGCTGAGATCTGTCTGTGCTGTCTCACCTTACTATTAATCAGTTGTTTGAAAACAGTAAGACACTTGATACTTTTTCTTTAGTCATGCCAGCATCTGCCCTAGAGTACTTCTACATGAAGAATCCAGTAACATCATTATGTGGTGCTTGGCTGATGTTTTATAAATGGAGGAGAATGAAAACAAAAATATAAATCATTCACACATCTGGGTTTTCCAGTATATGCACTCTTCTCATGGTCGGTGGTCTTAATTGTTATGGCTTAGGACAGAAGTTAAGTTTTGGTACAGTTGTAAATAAGTAAACTTTTTTTTTATTATTCTTAACAAAATGATGTGGAGGAGGAAGTTAATTTGGACTTGGTTTCTGATCCTAATTCACTAAGACCCTTGTTATGAATGTGATGCTAAAGCAGGTGGGAAGGTGACACGTGGAGTGAGCCAAATGCAGATATAAAGCAGTTTTGCTGATCTTTGGTAGACTCCTACGTTTTGTAGTTTTGGGGAGATGACCCTGTTCCTTGCTAGGTCAGGGAGGGAGTGTCCTTAGATGAGAATAATACATAGTTTCTTGACCAGTTTAAAAAATTGAATGCATTGAGACTGTAGTAGTTAAGACCAATGACTGGAAGAGTCTACTCCCCATGCATATGTTACGTTTCTAATGTTATGAGTCTTCTGCAAATAGCATCTCAGTGAAATTTAGTGGCAATAGTTCAATAGCTTGCATGGCATACTGACAGGTAACTTTTATCAATCTGTTTTGATTATGGCAAGGCACCAAAAGTAATAGCAAAACCCCATAGACTTCTGAGGAGAGTACACAAGTAAAGTAGTCATTAAAGCAGACACGCTGACTTTCACTGTCGTATCAATAAAAGCTTGCATTTCAGTAGACAAGCAATTGTTGAAGACATCATTCTGCACTAGGGGTTGTAAACTATTTGCTTCTATATAAATAGGCGTGACCTCTTACTGTCAAAATCAGTGGTGATATGCATATTGTATTTAAAATAGGATATAATCTTTCACGCTGTTTCTTTGACAGGCTTTGCTCGTAATCTCTCTGAAGGAAGCAATGCTAACTATACAGAATATGTGGCTACCAGATGGTACCGCTCACCTGAACTCTTGCTTGGGTAAGTACAGTTTGTAGAACTGCCATGATAAATCTTGACTGATTCTTTACATTTTTTTCAAGCACCATGGAGAGCTTGTGGTTGATTTAAAGGGAAGATTTCAAGAGGCTTCCAGACTTTCATTAATTTTTCTTCATTTCCAATAAAGTCAGCATGAATCATTGACATGTTGACCTGTCTTGAGCAGAGCAGTGTTTAACTGATTAAAATATGAAGCTGAATTATAACAGATGTACTTCAGATTCCTGTCCCCACCCCATTCCCTTTAGAAGAGATTTCCATGGTAGTCCTGTAACCTGAAATGTTCCGTCAGCCTTGTGGTGGACATCAGATAGCAATGGCAGTGCAGCTTTCACCACACTACACTCCTAGTTCTCTTCATCCTTTGGGTCAAAACTATGACTTGGTTTTCATTCCCAGTTACCCTTTACCAGCGCTGCTGAAGTGGCTGAGAAGGATGGTGCTAGCTTTTTACTAGTCAGGAAGAATTTATTGAAGGAGGCTAGAGGAATCATTTTAATAAAGCACTGAGAAGTTAGGTTTGCATTGCCTGTGAAAGCAGTAGTTATATGAGTAGCCTCAGCCGGACAATTTAGTTTTACTCTTTTATTAATCTGTAAAATGAGTGTTTTACTACCTCACAAGGTTAAACAGATTTTCAGATACTATACGAACAAATTCGTAGGACCCAAAAGGGCAAAGGAAGAGAGAAAAACAACTGGAGATCTACTATATGTGATCTTCCCATTACTATCAAGTTTAACAGTGCATTATTCTAAACTACGTGATCACTCTCATAAAATACAATTTCTGTATGTATAGCATATATGTACTTATATATACATATTCTAGAAATAAGGAATTATTAGCCACAAGATGAACCAAAAAAGTACTGGTCACTCCTAAGATTCTTTAAGCAAAATGTTTCATGCTGCTGAGAAACAAGTCTTTGTTGGAAGCTTTGATTAACACTGAACTAGACATTTCTTGAATAGATAAAGCATTAGGTAGTAATTATTCTGTCAAAGTCATCCCAGTATTCCCAGAGCTGTGCTAATCTTAATAAAATTGGTAGGCAGTTGCGTTGTTATATGTAGAATAGTATGTTAAAGTTGCCATTAAAAACCTCAAAGCTCGGTTTTTCATATTTTGGAGAAAACAGGTATTATTAAGCTTCCAGCAAAGTGCGTATGTGTATATGTAAGTATAAAAAAAGACTTGGAAAGAAAGCATCCATTTTACTCTTTGTCTATGGTAGTAATGAGGATTTAGGAGGAAAGATGAAAAGCTTGACAGACATACTATTAATCTGACCTGCAGTTTTCAAAACTGTTTCATTACCAAAGGAAATATAGCAGGAATCACATCTGTTTGTAATTGACTAAATTTGTTTGATTAGCTTGTAGAGAAAGGAGGGGGTATGTGTATTTAATGCATATGACCTCAACTTTGCTGGTGTATGTTTTTAATGCCAAGTTTTTCTGGCACAAAGTGATGCCTGTTTCTTGGCAATCGTGTTCTATTTCCCAGACACTCATCTTACCCATTCCCCCTTCCCCTGTATTTATCAAATCTTTATAAGCATCTAATATTCAAAAGTCTTCCCAGGATTATTAAATATATACATTTTACCAAATACAGTTTTACTTTTTCAAATTTTAAAATGTGTCCCAGAGAGGTTTCTGTTTTGCGATAAAGTTCAAGACTTACATTTCAGGACAGGAAAGAAATCGCTGCTGAATTATTCACAGAACATCCAAAATCTACTCACTTTGGAGAGCCTCAGGTAACTGTTAGTGGAGTACTCTGTACCCTTTGATGAAAAAATATTGCTAAAAGCTAGTAGATTTTAAGGTACACCAAATTACTAAATGAAAACATGTTTTGGAGAATAATTTGTGCAGGAATAGACAACAGTACTTCTGATTTGTGGTCTTTCTGTCCTATAGGAGTTATTTCATTTATCCAGCCACATCACTCTTGCATTGTTTGCCTGTTATGATCTGACAAGACTCATCCTGACGGTCAGTAGAACAGGAGTCTTGAGCGTGCCTTTTCAAACGAAAAAGTTGCAGTTTACTCCGCCACTGCCTTAAGAAATGGGCATTTTCTGATTTGTTTCTGTTTGACTACAGAGTAAATAGTGGAAACTTCTTAAACTGTGGTTCAGCTGTCTTTATTCTTGTGAGCAAGGTAAGGTAATGGTCCCTGCCTCAAAGGAGTTTTAGCCCATTCTTCAGTTGTAACCCTAGCATGTTCTCCAAGGCCCCAGCCTACAGCAAACCTTTCCCCCATTTCACATTTCAGTGGAGAAACCTGCCTAGTAAAGGGGTTGGAAATAAAGATGTGCTTGTTTTTCTGTCGTAATAAAAAGGTAGGTTTTTTAGTTGCACTCTCACAAACTGTTTTGCTGACAGAGCCTCAGTTTTCCAGTACAAGCACAAAATATCTTAAGAGCAGATCTTTGCCTTTGGAGTCTGTTCTCGTCTGTGTTGCCTTTTGCAGCATGGAGAAAAACTAGTCCTTCCTTGGCACTCAGACCTGATCTAATGGGTGGGTTGGACTAGCAGCATCACAGGAAGAACAAACATTGAGTTTCTCAGCACATCCACAAGTAGTCACTATGCAAGATTAGTAAGGGAATTATGAACGCACAGAGCCATTGTAGTAGTAGTACTTCAGAGTTTTGGCATGCTCTGCCTTGCCACTGGTGGTTCCTTGTCAGTAGTCTATTCCAGTGGGGCAAACTTTGATTTTGTGACGATTGTTTGAAAGGACTGCAGTGTCTCATGGCAGATTCTGAAAGGCAAGCGATTCTTGAAATTTTGGTGTCCTACTTCAACTTTCCTAGCTACTGTAGACTCCTGCGCGAGGCATCTCAGTGGGCCTGTAGTTTCACTCAGACTATTGTCCAGCTAGAAACGCTTTCTCACCTTCACCTAACTAAATCATCACAAGGGTTACAGAGTCCTCTGGTCAAGTGCCCTCCCCATAAAGTGAAGTACCTAATCATGAGTAATCAATGGGGAAATAGATTTTTTTTTTTTCTTTAGTCTGAGAGTGTTCTCTCTCTAAACGTCTTTAATCATCAGCATAAGGAAGGAGCAAAGGGAACAGATTTAGGATAGGATTGGATTTGTCATCTGCAACTCCTGGTGCTGTCTTATTCCAGAAATAGGCAAGCCAGCTGTAACTTAAAAATCTCTTGAAACAGAGGTTGAGTTGTTGGATTACAAGTTGCAAAAAGAAGAGACTCAGTGAAATACATTTTCAGTTCAGTCTTTGTTCCGGTCTTTATTCTTTTTATATGCTTTTTCTTTGACATGAGAAGAATTCTCTGGTCATTCTGCTCAAAACCTAAACATCCAAAAGAGATTATTGGAATAAGTTGGATGTCTACAAAAACATTTTACAAATTCAACAAGCAAGAACTCAGGCGTACAGAACGAGTTGCTTCAGTCTATAGTAGGAACAATGAAAAGCCAAAACTATGTAATGCATTAGCTGTTGCACAATTGAGGTAGGGGGCTAAACAAGCTTGCTGAGGAACAGAACCTTAGAATGAAAATCGGAAGTTGTCCAAAAAGATTGTGTTTCTTCAGCGTTTGTGCCTTTACATTGAATGTTGCAGTAGTCTACCACTCTCTCCTCTTCATACAAACTTCCGTTCTCTGTATTCCGATTTTCTGCCCTACATGTCTTACAAACCATCCTCCAGCCCGTAGTCTCTCCTGACTAGAGCACCCACATTGCCTGTTTTTCTACTGGATACCCTTGTATGTAGTCTCAAGAAAAGCTGGTATAGCCCTTGCCAATGTAATACTCACACCATTTAGTTTTGTTTCTGATTAATTTCCTCCACCTCTTCATTGCTGACCTAGCTTCTTTTGTCATTAGCAGTTTAAAATACCAGGTGCCATCCTCCCAACCACACAACATTGCCTGCATACAGAGGCCACCCATCAGAATTTCTCCCCAAAACCCCACCTGTGGCTTTGCTCCAAAACAGGAATTGCTTATTTTATGATGCTTTCATTGTTTCCTCACCTGTGTTTTTTAAAGAATAGTTTTCAGGGGCATTCTGTTTTCTCTCTAATTAAAATTCCTCTGCATGAATGCTGAAACAAAGATTTCTTTTTCTGTTCTCCCAGTGGCCAGACCCAGTATGCCTATCTGCCTATTAAGCACGATGGAAAAAGAAATGTAATGCCGAAATAGAGCACAGTTATTAATCCCTGGAGAGAAGGGAAGTTAGTTCTAGTTTAACTTGGAATGGTAACTGCTTCACAGTCAAAAAGATTATTCTTGTATGTAAGATTTTTCACAAAGGTAGCCAGCTCCCTGGGGGTACTTGAGAATTCCTCTCCTGCCTTTTCAAGCAGCGATACATCAAGCAAACCAGGGCAGAAACAGCGGGCTTGGTATTTGAGGTAGTTTCTTTAATATCAAAGTTTATTTTTTCTGTGTTGTAAGGAATCGGGCCATTGGAAACATGGCCAATAAATTGAAACAGCTCCCTAAGAAGACAGTGTCAGTGGGTGAAAAACATTGTATGTTCACTTTACAGAGCCCCTTATGGAAAGGCTGTGGATATGTGGTCTGTAGGCTGTATCCTGGGAGAGCTGAGTGATGGGCAGCCCTTGTTTCCTGGTGAGAGTGAGATTGACCAGCTCTTTACCATTCAGAAGGTGCTAGGCCCACTGCCAGCTGAGCAGATGAAGCTCTTCTACAGCAACCCACGCTTCCATGGCTTGCGGGTAAGAGAAGGCTTTGTTCTTTTTTTTTTTTTTTTTTTAAATTTACTCACACAGTATTTGCACTATTGTCATTGTTGCTGTGAAGGTTCTTTTAATTTACATTGTATGTTATCTATTGCATGTGTTTCTGTGTAAGTATAGGATATTTAGATTATAAGGCATTCATAATTCAAAGTAAAATTCTGATTACACCAGTATTGAGTTGTATAAATATGTTCGTTTTACTGTTAAAAGTTGATTAAAAATTTTCTTTCATTTCTTTGACTTTTTTGGCATACAAGTTAGCATTTATAACCCAGCTTAGCATTACCCTGCCAGGTTTGCACTGTGAAGTTTAGTGGCATAGCTCTGTCAGTTCGGGGTGTGGAAAATTAATGCCTGCTGTCTTCAGGCTACTATGTTGGAAAAATCTGGGCCGTAGATGCCGCTAGTATGGCAGAGAGCTTTTTGCCTTTTGACTTATATTCCTGGGGAGTTGATGTAAGCCACATGAGTAAAAAAGCTCTTCCTACTGACAGCATTGTTCCCCTTTTGGGGGTTTGCCAATACCATGTAATGACAGAGACTCACTAGTGTGGAGAAGCTGCTCAAGTTGGGATGTGCAATATGGCAAAATCCCGGAAGCAATGTATAAGCAGTAGCTCTGTTATCTTAAACAATACCTGGTCAGTGATTGTACTCATGTTTTCTTGCAGTTCAGTTTTGGTTGTCATTTTTTATTAATGAATGTTGCTTAGAAAGGTGAATTTATGATCTTGATAAAATGGTCTGAAATTGTTAGTGTAAAATCCTATAAAGAGACATACCAAGGCTTTAGGAGACCTGATCTGTGCTAAAAACTCAAGATTTGAGTTTTACTCTGTAAAAGAGAAAACGTAGAGAATGAGAAGGGGAAAGAGGGGGGACCTAGTTGTCTTAAAACATGTTAAAGGTTGCCATAAATTGGGTTTAGCTGGTGGTGATAAGAAAAGAAATAGTTGGCTTAAGGTGCTAGGATAATTATTTTAGCTACAAGGATAGCCAATTCCTAAGAATTTTTGTTGAAGTTTGTAGACCCTCCATCAGTGGAGGGTTTTAAAAAAGATTAGACAAGCATTTTTTGCAAGGTCCTGTGTGTATTTGATCCCGTTTAGATCAGTGGGCTTGAGGGGATTTTCTATTAAAAAAAAAAAAATTATAGCCCTTATTAGGAAAGCAATACTTTAAAAGTTGTAAGCAAAATAAATTACTGCCTCTTCAACATTATTTTACAGCAGCTCTAGTTGTGCAGTGTAACCTTATTTGGATAAATGCTTTGTAGTGTCTTAGGATGAAAATGAAGTACCTTTATTTTGTAACTTTAAAATACAGTAATTCAAGAAGACAGCTTGGACTGTGATTAGCACAGGGTTGAGAGTTACAAGTCTCTGTGCTCATCCTGGATCAATGGTTTATTACTTGGCCTCAGACATTGCTGCCGCCTTAGCCCCATCTGTAAAGACAGGATACTAATGATGATGAGAGTGGCACGTGCCTTCTAATAGATAGTAGTTTTTGAATACTGAAGTAAAGTCTGCATAATGGCTTAAAAATAAAAAATAGTACAAAAAATGTTGGTTTGGAATGTGATGTGATATTAGTTATTTCGTGGGAAAAATTTACTCCATGCTATAAGACAACCTTAAAAGTACATTTTTCTGTAGCATAGTGCTTAATAGCAGAAGATTTTCTGCTGCATAGATAGAAGGTATGCTGTGATCATGCAAATTATTATTTACAAGCTGGATCTGGTGCTGGGTGTTCACAAGACAGAAAGTAGGCCATGGTGTGGAATTGTTTATCCATACGTTTAGGCTTTGTGAATTTCTACATTACCATAACTGTGAGTACTACCATATTGTAGCACAGGATTTTAAAAATTTGCAAACTTTCTGTCTTTTCTTCCTGCTCTCACACACACACAGAGTTTTCCTCACTCCTGAGGTTTAGGGAGTATTTAGTGATCTCTTTTCAGTCCTTTTGAGGAAGAAAACATCCATGGTATGTTGAAGGCCCAAGGAAATAAAATAATATGGAATCAGAAAGTACCAATAGGCTCATGCCTTTATGGAAAATGTGAGTGGTAATGTAGGGCTATAAATATTGTTCTACAAATAAGTTTTAAATAACATAACAATGACAGTGAGCAGCCATCTCGTATTACTGCTTTGTGTGACTTCGGCACATTTTCATGTTTTCCTGATCATTCCAGATGTAAAATCTTCTTTATGATGGTCATTCTATATGAAGACAAGAACATTTTGTCATTTGGTTCATTTTAAAAGTGGAGGAAGCATGGAAGCCGTGGTTCACCTAAGTTACTATCTAAGATGAACGTAGCAGACTTGGACTTAAAAAAATACTCAATCATTAGTAAACCACTTCAAAAGAAAGCAAAGTAAAAAGAAAAAGGCAGACACTATTTAGGAGTAGACGCATTCAAACAAATGTTTTTTCATTTTCCTTCAAAGCTGACATAATGTAATTTATGAAAAGTAATGCCAGTACAAACGATGGGCAGCAATTCATAGTGGTCTAACACTTATACACATACTGTGCACATGCAATGCATTTTGCTTCCAAATAAAATGTATTTTTGGAAATGGGTGTTTATACTGGGTTGCTCTTTAAAGCATAGGTTCGAAGCTAGCATTTAATCTGAGGAAGGTGAACTTGTAAATATATGCACCTAACTGTAACAATCCCTAGATGTAAGTGAGAGCTGAAAAATGCACAAGTGAAAGTAAAGGAATAAAAATCTTGAATTTATCTTGAAATCCTGAAAGTAAAGGAATAAAAATCTTCCTGCTCACTGACATTTTAGACCAAACATATAGTTCTCATATGTTTTTATACTGTAGCAAACTTCCGTGTAAAATGTCTGTTTATCTTCATGTTTGTTGATTTTTTTTTTGTTGCTGTTGTCTGTCTTACTCACTGACTTGAATTTTGTTGTTTTCTTGTATTTTCAGTGATTTTTAACTATAACTCAGTATGTGGGTATATTTTATGTATGACTTGAGCCCATTTGGACATATAGTGATGACTTTTATGTACCAGTAGACGAGAACACTGCATGCTTCCTATTGTCAGTATTCTTGCTTTGATGTGTTAGCTTAAGAGATTTTTTAGAAAACACATAGGATGCAGATGGGATCAAACCACGCTGCAGCTGAAACACTTGCATAGTATTAGGCAAATTCTACAACTCCAGGAACTGCTAACAAAGTGTCTAGATCTCAGTTGCATAGTTTTGGATAAACTGGTTAATGCCAATAGGCTGGCTGATTGTTGTTTTGGTTTGGTTTGTTTTTTTCCCAGAGGCTTCTCTGGTATTCACCTTATTTTCTCTAAAATCAGCATAAGTTGGATCCATGAGGCTTTTTTATGCCTCTGTTGGAAATGCAGCCTTAATTTCTAATTCTGAAAACACTGGCATATGCATTTAGTTCTAAAATTTGAATTTACCTCACTGAAATCAGTTTATCTATTTGTTTGCTGTCAGTTCAATGCGTGCCATGGTCTGGAAATGGATCTCTGTTGTCTGTTTCTTTTCAACTCATTATACTTGATGTTACATTATAGCAATGAAATATTGAGCAACTTTTCATTTGATAAAAAGAAAGGATTCTGTCTTCATTTTATTTGACTCTTGCCTTGTTACAAAGCAATCAAAAAAACCCCAATTCTATGCTTTATTTTTTCTTTCTTCAAATCATCCCTGCCTGTCCTGTTCTTCTTTTCAGACAGGGCTAGTTTCAAACACTGCCTTCATCGGGTTTTGTCCAGACTCTAGTTGACAAAAGATGCCCTCCAGCAATGTGCACTACTTCTCATGGTGTTGCCAGTTGTTACTGCACTATGACCACAGGAGCAATCCTGAACCTTAAACCTTTGGGGTTTTGATGTTTTTCACTAAAAACCATTTTGGAATTGTCTGTTAATCTTTGGTATTTAATTAGTACCGTATTTGCACTCTCAAATTCTCTCAAAGCTATTTTTAATCCTTTTTTAAAATATATATTACTTATGTTATTTCTGAATCTATTTTAAACCTCCCACCTCTTGACAATCACAATGCCACACACACGTTTATAAATCTAAGTTGATTATTTCTCATTTGAGAGAGGTTCCTTGACTGCCCTACTAATCAAGAATACTTTCTTTGGTTGACTAGATGCATGTCATACATCAACAGTTATTTGTTTCATTATAATGTTTTGTAATGTTTCATAAATCACTAACTTTTTCAGTGCATATGATTGCCATTAATTACATGCCTTTATTCACTGTGTAGTTTCTATTTTTTGAAGCATTGTATTCATGTATACCTTGTTTACATTCTCAGTATATTTATGCTGTATTATTTTTACAGTTTCCAGCAGTCAATCATCCACAGTCTTTGGAGAGAAGATACTTGGGTATTTTAAGCGGTGTATTGCTTGATCTTATGAAGGTAGGAAACTGTATTTGATTTTCTGTCTGTAATACGTAGGGGAAGATGTAAGTGACTTTTTATCTTTGTTTCCTAATGTAATACATCTTAGAAGTACTTGTGAACTTCCTTTTGAGATATTTTGATATCACCATTGTTTGTAGCAAGGCTTGATATTTCCTAGGAATCAGGAAAATACCCTTTGCAAATGCCAGGAGAGTCTGTTCAAATTTGACTGATTTGATAAACAATGCATAGCCCAGACAAAAGAATCACCATTATTTGCAGCAATATTGCATTCACACTGACATACGTTCAGATGCACAAGTTACCTTAGTAATACTGGAGTACGAGCTCTCAACCCGTAATAAATTTAGATAAATCCACAGATTATTAGGCTAACCTGAGTTGGTGTTCATTTGTTGTTGGATAAGCATGAGGATGTGGACAGTTATCAAAGACAAAGTTGGCACACAGTAAATTTTTTTTTTTTTTTTTCCTGACCATTTAATCTGCTTGCTATCACTCACCTCTACACAGCGTGTATGTCAAGTTACTCTTCAGTCCTGTTTTGGAACAAGTCAGCTAGTTACTCATGGCCAAACTAGGATATGGTCCTGAGATAAGTTTCTTACAGGGGATCAGGAGAAGCTGGCTCCCCTCAAAATGGCCAAACACTGTAAAGCATTGTGCTATGCATTTGTACCATATTCCTGGGTATGCAATACATACTGTTGTCCTTATTACTGTTCTATAAAAACATCACCTTGGTGAGCTGCAGTACAGCCCTTCCATTATTTCATCCACAGTAAGCTGAAAAAAAAAAAAGTCGTAGTGTCAAAAATTAGGTTTAGAATCACAGGGGTACCACCTAAGAATTAAAGGCGATCAGGACAAATAAAATAGGAAGCTTGGATATGGCTAATCAACTCTAAATTGTGTGGTCCCAAGCCCATCTGTGCCAGTTGTCTTGGAAATCAGAGGCTGTCTGCTTTGGGGTATACTTGGGTGTTTACCTACTTTTAGCAGTATTGATGTAGCCAGCAGAAATCCACCAATTTGCTCTACTCTTTAACACAACCGGTTCAAATCACTGTCATTTAACCTCCCTGCCTTATGAAGAGAGTCAGCATAGCTTTTATCTTGGTTTCATGGAGTCTGCAAAATGCATATAATTGCTTGGTTTTAGTATCATACATTCTCCTGTATATTCTAATTCACAGAAACTTTTTTCTGGCATCATAGTTAGCTGTAGCTCAAGCTGTAGTAGCATATATTGCAGAACAGCAATTTCAAGATTATTCTTCAGACCATTGTTACATGTGCTGGGGTGGGATTTATTTTAATTTTATCCTAATTTTTATGTTATATCTCAATGTCTTTTGGGTTCTTTTGGTGTGATTTCAAAGTTAACAAAGTTGTGAAATGAAGCACTTGAGTTTTAGGGAAACACAGGTTTTCAAATAATTCCATTCCACTTTGAATAATTCTTTTCAACTTTTCTGTCCGTATTTCTCCCTACAAGGTGAGAAAGGTCAGGGATTCTGTAGAGGGGATATTTTGTGTTTGACCTACATTACTTAATTCAGGAGTTGGAACATTGTTAAAAAATGAGCAAAAGACTACAAGAAGAGAACAGAAGAGACTTGTGGTTAAGTTGCATGCTACAAATGCTGCACATACTTTGCTGTACGCCTGTCTCTTCTCCAGATGCTGGACAGTCTGGCACATGTCCACGCTTGGTGTGTTCCTCATTATCTGCATTCTCAGGGACCTCAGGTCTGATTACTACATTACTGAATAACCCACACTTCAACTTATGTCAGTTGTAATGTAAAGTTCTTCATACATCTCTATTTAGAGAGCATTTCTGGACTAGATTAATGAAGAGGCATCCGTTTGGCTCCATTGCTTTGTTGCTCCTCTCCTCCCCTCTCCTTCACAAATCATGCTGTTTTGCAAGCATGCATTTGGGAGTTGGGAGCTGGTTTTGCATGTGATGACTTGGGCAAAAAAGACATTGAGAATTTCAGGTTTTGTAATATCATGTGTCATTCAGTTGTCTTCCCCCATTCAGCAGCAGACATGCATTTTCTCTGAACTTCCATTTACTAATAGAATACTTGTAGAACCCCTTCTTTTTACCCTTGATGTTCTTCACTTGCCTTAGCTTCAGCTGGACTTTGGCCTTCTGAAGTGGCCTATCCTTTGTGCTAACGCAGTGCCTTTATAGTCCTCCTTTGTATCCTCTCCTTGACTCTAGTTCTCATACACTCCCATTTTGCACTTTTGTTCATTAAGAAACTCCCTGTTTAGCCAACCTGACCTTATGCAAAACTTTGTGGTCTTCTGTACAATAAAATGCTTTGTTCCTGAACTCTCAATAAATTTTCTTTAAAAATCAAGTGGCTGTCCTGGACACCTTTCCTCTGATGGCAGTTTTTCAGGAGATTCTGCCCAGTAATTCCCTATAGAAGCTGAAGCTTGCTCTCCTGAAGTCCTGGGTCCTATCCCTGATGCTTATCTTCCCAACCTTCCTTTGAATCCGAACTGTTATCATCTCATGGTCGCTACAGCTCAGACTGTCTTCTCTGATTGGGTTTGTCAACATTACTTTACTGCTGGTGAGCAGCAGATAGTCTGAAGTCCTACCCTTGGCTGATTTGCCTCTCCAGCAGCTGCACTAGGAAATTGCCACCAACATAGTCTAGAAATCTCCTGGATCATCTACACAGGCTGGATGTCTGGATAGTTGAAGTCTGCCATGAGGATGAGGACCTGTGATCAGGAGACTTCTGCTTGTTGTTGTAGAGAGTTGTCCTCTTCATCTTCTTCATGCTCTTCAATGCATAGCTGGTAGCAAACCCCCACCATAACATCACAGATGTTGCTTTCCTTCTAATCCTGACCCAGAGATATACCTTTTGTTTCATGCTGGCATTTGATACCATCCAGGAACTCAATTATATGGAGTGCCACTCTTCTCCCTCCCCACCCCCTTCCTTCTGAAGCCAGCTGTACCCATCAGTGACCATGCCTCAGCCATGAGCCCTGTCCCGCTACTTCTCTGTGATTCCAGGCAGGTTCACAGCCTTGTGATTCCCTATGGACTTTCAGTTCCCCTTGCTTGTGATCCAGGCTCTGCAAGTTAGTGTACAGGCACTTGAGGGAAGCCTCTGAACATCCTCTCTTCTGAGGAGGAATGTGGAAATCATGTGTGGCCTTCTCGTGTTTGTTTGGGCCATTTGAGCCACTGTAGTGATGAGCACCAGAAAAAAGGGGGAAAGAAAGTTAATCAATCAGTACACAGTTTGTCACTTGAGAAGGGAAGATACTGCATATTGTATGACCAAACTACACAGGAATGTAGTTTGCCACTTGCTTTGTTTCCTGAGCATTTTCCATTTTGAAGTGCAGGGATCCTGTGAAGGGAAAACCAGTTTGTGGTCAAGTGGCTGAATACTATGTTAATGCATATACAGATATGCATTTTGTGTGTGTATACACATGCATATATACACAGAGTTGTTCTCTATTCAACCTATATAACCCTTAAAAAATAGCTATTTTTTTACCTAATAGCCATTCAAACTTTTATCCTTGCTGAGTCGTGCATGTTCAAATATTCCAAGATAAGTTTTGTATTGCCCTGTTCCTGCAAGAAACCGTTCAAACTTATCAAAATCCCCAACCTACCCAACCTTCAATTTTGTGATTAAATATTTTTTACATGTCAGAAAGTGTCTTTGTTTAGAATCACAGCAGATCTAACAGAATTATAAGGCAAATGTTATTCTGAGCAGTAAACTGTAAACAGTTTAGATGATTCTTTAAAAATATGGGTGGGTTTGAACCCTAGAAGTTAAAAACAGAACTCTTATATGTGTATATTTTTAAAATATACATATATTTAGAATATACAATAATATTTATGTTGTTATATTTTTTGCTGATGCAAATACAGATACTAACATTTAAACTTTGGGATTTGTTTTCTAAAGAACTTACTGAAGTTAGATCCAGCAGACAGATATTTGACAGAACAATGTTTGAACCATCCTTCATTTCAAACCCAAAGACTCTTGGATCGCTGTGGAAGCTCACCTTCACGGTCAGCTAAGAGAAAACCGTACCACGTAGACAGCAACACATTATCTAACAGGTAAACGTAGGCGTGTCACCATCATCACTGACATTTGCTCTGCCAATGAGTGAGTTGCTATCATGCTTACATACAACATCATCTACAAGAAAAGAAAAGTAGTCGTTTGACAGTTTAGGCACGTTGAGACATATGTACTGTTTCATGTTGCCTCACTGAAAAAGGAAGTAGACACAGTTTTACTGTATTATAGCTATTTAAGCTGAAATTTTTACCAACTTTCTGCATCAGGCTGAATGCTTCTTGAAAAAAAACCAAAGACAATGTTCAAGCCACTTCTGCATATGACAAAGGAAGAATAAGTTGGCTTACCCGTCTTAAAAAAAATGTTAGCCTTTTTCTTGAACAACAGTAGGAATTTTGTGGCTTGGAGGACGCCTGAGATTCCAAAGGAATGCTCTTTTTTTGGAATGCTACCATTACTGTACATGTGCAAATCTGTCCAAGGTTTTGATATTTGAAAGTTTAAAATTCACACAGATTTTTAGCAGTTAAATGTCCTGAAAATTGTGTGCATTGGTCATGCTCCAAATTGGGGATGAACAGAATTTTGTCTGCAGTTGCAGTTATGAATCAAGTCTAGTCTACTTGAACTTAAAGCAGGGTGTATTTGCTCAGTGACTCCCTTGTTGGACCCACATAGCTTGAGAAAAGCCACTTGATTTTAATACATCAACAAACCAGGTTTACTGGTGGATAAAATACTTCAGTACAAAAAGCCTTGTGGTAGTCCTCTGACAAAAGCTTTCCTAAAGGTCGCCCTCTGAAGTATGCAGTATGATAGTGGCTTTTAATCCTAGCCATGTTTTTCTTCAGCTCTTCCTGTGAGATTCAAAAAACTACTCCTCATTTTAAGATTTGGGATGATGACATTTACAATCTAAACTTTTTCAGAGATAGACACCAAAAAGTTTTAGCTGCCCTTAGGGATATTTAAGAGAGAAGTTTTACCATTAGAGATGTGGCATCAGAAAGGAAAACCTAGATCCATTGGAAACTTCTTGTCTAATACAAAGGCTTGCCTATCTGCTTGATTTAAAATTGCTAGGTTCCTTATATCTCTAAGTTTTAAAAAAAATAGGCTTCCTTTTAACTAAAAAATATTTTAAACTGGCATTAAAATTGCTAAATTTCTAGAAACTGTAATAGAGTACATAATTAGATCACTGAAAGTAAGTAGTACAAAAATCGTAAATATAAAAATGGCTAGCATTATCCAGTTATAATTATCAAGATCAACAAAGGTACAAACTCATCTGTACAGTGAACTCTCACTTTAACCCTTAGTAATATATCTGAGTTACATTATCATAGATTTGATACAGAAATAAGTTAGCTGTTCATAGCCAGCCTAGATCCATCAAGGCTAACAAGCACAGCTGCAGGCACTGCTCAGTCATGGCTAGTTTGCAATGCCAGCATAAGTCCAGAAGCAGAACTGGTTTTATGCCAGAAAACCTGAGATAATAAATCCTGCTCAAATAAATTCAGGCTGAGTGTTTGCAGAACCAACTCATATCTCAGTCCCGTAATCCCAAAACCAGGAGAGCTGGAAAGTAGAGTAGAGGTTAAGGACATCACCAAGTAGCTCTGCACCAAGTCAGTCTGGTTGCAGAGCATTTCGGGTACAGCTTTGGGGATGAGTTAGTGTGCCAGAACTGGGATAGTGCCAAGTTCCACAAAAGTTGGGGTTCCTGTGGTAGACCTGGTTGTGGGTTTGGTGTTACAGGGCTTGCTCTGCTGCACTGAGCTCAGGCTCACTCCACCTGCATGTCTTTACCAGCACAATATCTTCTTTTTCCCCCTCCCTTCCCTCTCCAAATCAGACATCCATTAGATGGCCTGGAGCATTGATTGTATCAGGGTTTTTTGGCAGTGCTGACATACTTTATTGTTCTACTTTCACTTTGATATGCCAGGTGTATTTAAGATTTTTTCCGATGGATATACAGCTAATTTTCATAATGTAGTGCTTACATTATTGATGTGCACATATATTACTCTCACACATGCATAAATGTGTAAATACATGTTGGAATTTCTATGATTGGATTTTATATCTTCATTTTTTTTGTCAGCAAAATCCATTAACCAAAGCTGAGTATGTCCATCACGGTATAACCAGAAAGAAACAACAATGTACTAACACTTGCAAATCTGTTATTTTGGTAGAGCTTCTGATGCCTAGTTGGCAGTATTTGATCCTACTGCAGTTAAATTTTGTGTTTTTAAATGGCAACTGCCTTCTAAAATGAGTGTACTTTTGTTGAAGTTATTACTATGTGAATATGTAATCTGGTATATTAATGCTTCTTTATGCATTTTAATGTAGAAATCAAGCCAGCAAAAGTTCTGCTTTGCAGTCACACCACAGATCAAACAGCAAGGATATACAGACACTAGGGGTTGGCGGGCCAAGAGAAGAGGGTCTTCCAGCAAATGAAAGCTTTTTAAATGGAAACCTTCCTGGAGCTGCACATAGTCCAATGCATACAAAAAAATCAAGCAACACACCTGGATCTGGCAACAAGGATCTAGCCAATAATAACATGCCACATCTTCTCAGCCCAAAGGAAACAAAGTCAAAAACAGAATTTGATTTTAATGTGGACCCAAAAAGTTCTGATGGTCCAGGCACAAAGTACCTGAAGTCTAACACCAGATCTCAGCAGAACCGGCACTCATTTATGGAAACTTCTCAGAGCAAAACCGGGACGCTGCAACCCGGCGATAAGCACAGTCGCCACAGCTATATTGATACTATCCCACAGTCTTCTAAGAGTCCTTCGTATCGGACAAAGTCAAAGAGCCATGGGGTTCTGACAGACTCGAAATCCGTGGGCAACCTTTCTGAGGCCAGGGCCCAAGCTGCAGAACCAAACAGCAGTAGGTATTTTCCATCCAGCTGTATGGACTTGAACTCTCCTACCAGTCCAACTGCTCCCCGACACAGTGATAGCAGAACTTTGCTCAGTCCGTCCGGGAGGAATAACCGCAGCGAGGGTACCCTGGATACCCGAAGACCATCAACAAGACACTCCAAAACAATGGAGGAGTTAAAACTGCCAGATCACGTGGATGGAAGCCATTCCCACTCTCTATCTGCTCCACATGAATCTTTTTCCTATGGTCTAGGTTATACCAGTCCTTTTTCTTCACAGCAGCGCCCTCATAGACACTCTATGTATGTGAGCCGGGACAGAGTGAGGTCAAAGGGCTCAGAGGGTGGCTTAAGCATAGGGCAAGGGATGGCAGCCAGAGCAAACAGCCTGCAACTGTTATCTCCACAGGTGCAGCATAAGTCACTCACAAGATCTGTTGGCTCGTCACGAGAAGACTGTACAGAAGATACTAATAGGGTTAGTTCAAAATACTGCCTAATATGGAAGGCTTACCTTCCTCTACTTCATGTGGGGACAGCGTCCTGCTTTCTCTCTTCTGTTTGTTTGCATAATTATTTATTTATTTGTCTTGTTGTAAGGCAAGGGATGTTGGGTTTTTTTTCAGAAGGGCTAAATATTTCAAGTGCAAAATGAGAGGCTATTTGAAAGATAATTTTTAAAAATGGAGTATGATTACCGTTCTCTTAAAGTACTGAAATGCGAGAACAGAAAAAATTGTCTCTGAAGTTAAAATTTCTTTAGTAGTTCCTGGTCTTTGGTTACATTGTCTGATGTAATTTTTATCATATTGTTTTGCTTAATTAACCTTCTCATTTGTGTTTTTATTTAGCTTTTCTTGTATGTCTTTCTGTTGTGAATGCTAATGTTGATTTTTGAAGTGAGCTTTTCACTCGCTTATAGCAGGACATTATTGCTGAAATGCCATAATTTACTAGAGGAATATCAAAACTTGCAGTATTTATCTTGATTAGTATAATAAATAACTGGGGTAGTCTAGAGATTTTATGTTGGAGAAGCCACTGGTAAATGGACTTCTGATTACTGTCACTAGATACCTTGTGTTTTACTGCAAGCCTTATTTAATGAGCAGAGGAAGGGCTAGTTCTTGTCTTGATTTACATTCCTTACACAACACTTCTGAATTATCTGATGTTTTACATGTCAGATGTGTAAAGATGACTGCATTTGACCCCAAATCTTTAAATTGCTATGCCATTGATCCAAACTGGAGCAAAATGGTGCAGAGAGTACAAAAATGAGTGTTTGTTTCTCTGTACGTACATCTGTGATAAAGTGACTTCTAAGGAGAGAACATCTAGTTCAGATTTGTTGGCAAATTGAAGGAAGTCAAAGAGCTACAAATGTTACATAAGGTCTAAAAATTATGCTTTACTGTGAGAGACTAAAAAACTCTTCCTACGTAGGTTATGTAAGAAATACATGTAGCTGACTTGATAGTGGTCTACAAGTACCATAAAAAAGTTTTCAGGTAGTGGTTGCCTCTTCAGTCCAGTAGGGGAAAAAAGGCATAATACGTTTTTTCATACTTACCACATCTCCTCCATTCAGGATTATGTATATTCACACATGAGAAAAGATCTCATCAAAATAGGAGAAATACAATGTAATTTAAAAAAAAAAGCTACTTAGAAGGGATTACAGCAGCTCCATTTCAAAACCAAGCGTTTTTTTCCTTTGTGTAGTCATTTCTCTCTCTCTCTCTCTCTCTCTCATTTCAGTCAAGTTAAATGTTACTTATTCTTCAGGATGTTACTGTAGAAGGGCAATAATACCAACATTTGAGGTTTTGATAATAAAAGCTCATGCTGTCTTGTATTCTTCAGAGCATTAGGATTTTTTCTGCAATATCTAACAGATATTAATTTGATAAGTAATTTTAATTTTATTTCATATTATGTAGAGGCAGATTGTTTTTATTAGATCTTTCTTTGTCTTTTGACAATTGGTTGACAAATTTTTATTTTAATTAGAAAAATTGATGTGTATCTTAATGCTTATGGTTTTGTTAATTTTGGTTTACTTTGGAATGCCTAAGCATTTGTAAAGAACTTGCCTTTATCTCTTATGGTCAGTGTTTTTAAAACTTAAGCCTTCAATTAATGCTTTTAAATCTGTATTTCAACCATCAGAAGTCTGAAAGGAAAAATACTCTTCTGAAATGGATGGCAAGTCTGTAAATTCACAAAGCTGTTTTTGTTTGTTTATACTACTTTCAATAACAAATCAGAATTAAATTGTCAGTCTTCTTTCTTATGCCTCATAAAGGCGTTTTCACAAAAAAGTCATTCTTTGGCTCCTTCCTATCCTTACACACACACACACACATTCTGCATTAGAAATCCGAAAATTTAACTTCCTTCAGGATTACTGAACTAAAAAAATCAGGGATAACATAAGTTTTCTCAAAGATTCTTTATTGTTTTCCGATTATTTTTTTTCATTCAGTTCTACTGCTTCTCTCTCTGCTCATATTTTGTGAAGTTTCCTCACTTCCCTGTTTCTAGTTTCTCATTGATTTTCTCTTTAGCTCTACCAGGTCTTTTTAAAGAAAAACATTCTTTGTTTGCCAGGCTTTAAATCTTACTTAAAAAAAAAGAAAAGAAAAAAAGACTTGCATTCAATGTTAGTTTGGGGGCTTTTCAAGCTTCAGTACAACACTTTTGTTTTAAGGGTTCTTTTTTATTTTAAATTAAACATACACAAAAGGGGGCAAGCAGAAGAAAATCAAGTACAAGTTGCTATTACTGTCTCACATTTGTAACTTAACTGCTGACAAAGAAGTGGTATCTTACACAAGTATTAATTTAATCAAATGCTTCAGCCTCTTGTAAATTTTAGAAAAATCAGACTGTGATTTAAAGCATTGTTTTAGCTCCATTTCTCATCTTGGCACAGTTTCAAGGGTTGTTTTATCTGTGGCAGTGAGGCCAGATCTTCATTAATAAAAGGCAAAATAGATTTTGCAAACCACTCGTACAGTGAATTGAAATCCCAGTTTTTAATTCTGGTTGGGTTTTTTGTGGTTTTGTTTTTTTTAACCTTTGTTCTTCTTGGACATTTAGATTTAAATTCATATGGGGGTTTCAGTACAGTTTCCTGTGGGGTCTTGTAGAGAGTATTGAATTTTATCTGGTCGGTCCATACTGTGGGAAAAATTGCAGCATCTGGTTCATTTAAGGGTGGAGTTAAGTCATATTTGGTGGCGAATTCCATGCATATGGATGTTTGTAAGGGCGTACTTAAGCTTTTGCTCAAAGTACCTTCCAGGAAGTACTGTATTCAGGAAAATAAATTAGAGGTATTGATATTCTTTTTGCTATCCTGTCTGACTTAATTATTTAGCCTATAGATTTCTTAGTTCAGGGACTACCTCTTATTTTGCGTACAGTGAATTTTGTGAGTGTTGGTGCCTGTAGGTACTACTGTATAACAGCTGATAAGAGATAGTGCTTTGGTGTTGCAATTATCATAAATTATATGCATTTCCTGTTTGCTTTTTGAAATTTGCCAGTAGCAGAGTGACCAGATTCCATCAGAAATTAATTTAACAAGGTGTCCAGTAAAAGATTCCTCCAGAGATGTTACAACTGCATTTCATTCACAGCAAAAATCTGAGAGTCTGAATCATGCTCACGTCTTTAAAATTACAACTAAGACGCAAAATTTTGTTAATGCCATTTTGGAAAAAGCAAGCAAGCAGCAAAACCAAATAATTATTGATTACATAGTCTGTGATTTGACATTGGCAGTTATTAATAACATGAGAGGAAAATTGTACGTGGCTAAGTTCGGGGTTTCTTGCTTATGTATGTTGGTTAAAAACTGCAAATCAGTTTATAGTCTTTCATTTTAAATAGTTGATTGCTCTTTTGTTTAGGGTGGAGCATATCATGATCCACACACAGAAGATGGAGCATCTACTAAGGAAAATAGAATTCTGTATAATGACCCTGTTCCAAGAAGAGTTGGCAGCTTTTACAGAGGTAATTTCATGGCGGATCTTTCAAAATTAAACAAGAATTTTGACATGGAATATAAATTAAGTAGTGGAAAATGTATACAGAGAACTAACATGAACAACTAAAGAAGTTTACTGGACAAAGAATTGTTACCCCACTTTCAGAGACTGGTTTGACCTGCTAGGTTGTATGCAGTAACTGTATTAGTATCATATGATCTGTTTGCAGATGATAACTCATTTTGATTGAAAAGTATATTCAGTGCAGTACCTTGTAAAGCACAAGATAATTTATCAGGGGGAGTTGAACAAAATAAGTTAATATTACCAGAGTAAACAGTTCATTAATGTTTTTAATTCATATTTTAAATTCTTACTAACGTTATATCTAAACACCTTTGTAGTTATAACACAATGACATACCTACTGATCTATTTCAGATACTATGGTGCCTGGAACTGTAATGCTAGTTTTTCATTGCTCGAAACCTATATTCATTTCTTTTGTTCAGACTTACTAAAGATCAGGGTTTCCTACAAGCAAAAGCACACTTACATAATCCCAGTTCGGAATAAATAATAACACAGGACTGTGTATGTGCATATATATGTGTGTGTGTATACACACGGATAGATATTGTTCAGTTACAGTACACAAAAGATGGTGATTTCTGAGCAGCTGCCTCATGGCTAAACCTGGGTAATCCTTTTGAAAAAGACAAGGATGATAAGAAGCTAATTACTGTCCTACAAGTGTTAGGAGGCTTGTGGGGCTCCCTTGAACCTTAAGAAGTCCCAATCAGCTAAAATTCGATTATGAGTCACCTAATAACCTTAAGTAGAGTCACAAATCTCCCTCTGATCCTCTTCAGGCTGATGACCTGATCTAGACATGTTAAAATCTGCCAATCCCTGCAAGTGTCCCATTGCAATTTTAAAACCTGTGAACAATATTAAAGCTTGTCCTGTTTTGAGCAATGCTTTTGAGTGTAAGGTTTTGTAGCCCATGCAACAGAGAATCCTTAAGAATCCGCAATCCTGAATTGCTTTTATTAATCCTTAAAACACTCCTAAAATTGGACATGGATTATACTTCTTTTTTTATACATAGTGAAACAGAAGTTCCAAGGAAGAATGATTTTCCATAAGTCATGTGCTAAGGAAACTAGGTCTGGGGTTGCATTCAATTCCTTATTATAAGCTAGAGGTTTCTTCCTCTCTAATTATATCTATGCAACGAATATATTTTAGATCACAGACTTAATTATTGCATTGGAAAAATGATACTATATTTAAATAATATGTAGATAATAGTATATGCAAAACCTATTGAAAGAAAAAGTTAAGATGAAAGAAAAAGTAAATTCATATTTGTGCAATTCTGAGTACTGACTTAATACAAAGATTATTAGCATGCACTTTTCTACTACAGCTTGAACAAAAACTTACGGATTCAATTTTGATAATAGTATAGAGTGATGCTGCAGTAATGCTGCAACTAGTGCCTGATAAATTTTTAATCCAGCGCAGGTATTTCTGGTGATATTCGTAGTTCTAATAACCTATTTTCAAAACCACGGTATGTCTGTTTGAAAAATATATAGTATCTGATTTTGATCCTTTCATTTTTAGTGAGTAGTCTCTTACTCTTAGTTATATTAAAATCCAAAGTAATTTTTTTCAGGATGGGTACTATTTTTTTTGAGGTCTAAGTGACGACAAAGTGTGAACTGTAGTATTTTGTGTCTTTAATAACAGTATTCCAACCTTTTATTCTATTTCCTGATTTTAAATATCGATCACACTTGTGGCTCCCTACAGATAGAAATGTTCTCAAATCTAATAACAACTTACCCAAGTTCTGATGGTGGTCTCATTTTACAACTAATATTACCTTGCAAGTATCACAAAACAATAGCTTTCCAAACTGTAAAAAAAGTATGCTTTTTTTCAGTCATACATGCAGTACAACTGTGTCTTCACTGTCTTGTTTCTGTAAAAGAGGTAGAGAGGAAGAAGACAACTGAAAGATGTGATTTTTGGCAGAGCTCAGTATACCTTGTTTGCTATTTCTCTGTCCAGTTCCATCTCCGCGTCCAGAGAGTACGTACGTAGAAAACAATGTGTCAAACAGAGCCTCTGTGTTACCAGCAGACAGCAGCACGGTGGCAAACCACTCAAAGAGACAAACCACCTTTGACACCTGGTGAGTTGTTATTTACACAGATGTGTAGAGAATGGCAGGAAAAAAAGGGATTTTTAACAGGAGGGGGGGGAAAAAAAAAACACGTTTTTTCAAAATTTGCAATTGTCTATACATGCTTAGTTACTTCCTCTGACTATACTGACATAGCATTGCATGTTTGCTGTCCCCCGTTGAGCAACAAGAAATACTTCATTACACCATCACACTGAGTGCGTTAAAGATTATATACTTTTGTTCAGTCTTTCCTGATCTTGTTTTTCCACTATCAGTCTTCGGTTAAAGATAATACAAAGTGCTTGTGTGCATATAGTATGGATAGCAAGGCCATAGCTTCATCTGTGGATTCCAGAAGCATGAATTGTCAGACAAATGGAAAAAATATCAAAATGCATGTTTCCATATCTAAAATAGGACTGTGTTAATGAAGAATATAATATTCACCCTACAATGGGGACTGCTGCTCTTTTTGCTTACGCACCACAGAAGGAAATGAGTACGTTCTATGGGAAAATGGACTAAGCAACATCTTAATGGTGTATATTGATTTTAAAAGATTAAAAGCATCACATGGCTCTATTATATAACATAGCATAATTATAGTTAATTGTTCTAATAGAATGACAGCATATGCATAGCTTTGCAGGACTTAAAGGGAAATATCTTAATTTTGTTGCTCCGAGAGCTGTTTAGCTCTAAAATACTCTTAATCTTCCACTTTGTTCAATCACAATAAAGCACACTGAATAAAAATAAGCAAATGGAGCTTCAAAGGATTGGTGGGAGGAATGGACTGTATGCTTTCACATGGTTCAACTATGCTTCGTACCACGATCTGAAACACTGCTCTCTGAAAGTGCGATAAAATCATGCTATCTAAAGAACTGTTTCGGTGGTTTGTTGACTTAATGTGTTTTCACATGAACATCCTGTGAATTATCTACTTAAAAAAGAAAGGGGGTGGCGGAGGGAAACAACTGGTATTTCAGCTTGTGTTCAGGTTGTATACCCATGTTCAGTAATAGATGATGTTTACTCCAGAACCCTTGTCACCTGGTCTGATTCACTAGAGTCTGCTTCCTGTCCTTCAGTAGCTCCACCTACATCCATTTTGTAGAAGTTAGCTGAGGAATCTGGTCATTTATGTAAAAAGGTGGTACTTATGTTGTGACTTATGTGGCTAAAGAAGATATTTATTCCTACTGTTGAACCCTTTTACATATTTTGTTGTCCTTCATATCTGAATCTTTCTATCTTGCATATAACATAAGCCAACTGGAATCTTGTTTTGCTTTATATATCATTCGGCAATATATTACCTTTTATTATGTGGTCACTGCAAAGAAACATGTAATGTTATTTTAACTCTGAACTGAAATAATAGCTTATGTTGTTAGAGCTGGTTGGGAATTTTTTGACTAAGTGTTTTTTTGCTTACAATGCCAAATTATCAAAACCAAAACTTTTCAGAGGAACAGACTGATATCCACTAACCTTTTATTGGGAAGATTCTTCAGCTCCAGGATGGAACTGTCAGTCAAAACCAGAGATACACTTAAAAAAACCAAATATTCTGGGGTCAGCATTATTTTTTGGAATGTGAGGAACTCAAGTGCAGGGCCTTTGTTCTTCGTTATTTAAACCAGAGGCTTGAACCAAGATCTTAGATCTAACAAGTGAATGCCCTGAACCAGAAGTTAGAGGTTATTCTGAAGCACATTCTCTGTTTTCTTCAATATATTCTCTTGAAGCTGTTTCATCTTGTTGAAATAGTGAAAGGACCACAGAGATGCTGAATATGGCCTAGCGAATAAAGCCCTTCATTAACTTTGAGACAGTTAGATTTAAGTCCTTGCTCCAATTAATGTACTCAAATATTTTCACAAAGTGGAACAGCTCCTTTGAGAGAAGAACCCACAGAAGAATAAGCATTTCTTCTTGTGAAATGGGAGGAATGGCAGTACCTGCAACACCAAGTTACTGCTATTTTGGCATGCATTTCTCTTTGCTTTTCCTCTCCCTATTTTCCTGAAATGTTTCCTGCCCAGCTCTACCTGTTAACTCTGTGCAAGTTGTCCTGGCAATGGTCTAATGTTGTTGCAAAATTGTTCTGTGCCATAAATGCAGCTTAATCAGATTCCTGAGTGATGTAGAGTCTATGTTCCTCTACTTAATTTTCTGTATAGAAGTTGTGTGAACGCTTATGAAAATGTTGAAAGCTCTAATGGAATGTGATTCTGCTTACATCAATTTTATGATGAAGTAAATATTTGATGTTTGACCTACGTAACTGGTACATGACAATTCATCTCAAATTATGAGTGACATGTATTCCACCTGGACTTGCCACTACTGTAAAATACTGCTTCTCTCATACTATTGCTCTGTGTTGCCTTTCTTCTGTCAAAGATTTTGTGAATGTTTGCTAGACTGAAATGTCACAGATGTTCCCTTGTCTTTGTGTGCATTTCTTCACTCTGTCCCCACTGTCCTGCCTCTTTAAAAATAAAGATGTTATAAACTCGACTTTTGTCATCAGGTTTTACTCTTCAATTACTAGATCGTTTCTGAGCTTTAGACAACTTGACTTGAAAAAAGGCAAATTTTTCATTCTTCTAGAAAATATTTTCTTTGCCGGAGTTTAATTTCCTGTAAGTGATCTTGAACTTGCTCAATTTTTCCTTTTTGATACAAGAGTAGATGTTTTATTCTCTTTCACTTGTACGAGCTTTGTCTTAAGCTGGACAAAATCAGTAGGTATAGGCAAGATGCTTAACCTTGTTCTGCCAGTATGCCAAAATGTTGGCCTAAGTTATCTTTACTGTTGTTATAGTTCTAAATATCTCCTTGGAATAAACTCCAACATGCAGTACTTTATCTCACATCATATTGGAAGTGTTTACATTGATTGCTTACAAGATATCTGGGAGCTTCTGGAAAGCTTTGTTGCTTAGACCTTCTATGTCCATTTAAATGTATTCATTCTATGACAAACAGCTTGTCATATCTTCTCTAGTATGTGTCATACCTTCCTGCAAAAAAAACAAAAAGAGGAAATATATAATATTATTATTTTTATATGTATATAATATATATAAACACATACAAACTGTCATTCAAGAAAAGAACAAAAAAAAGAACATCCTACTCTTAGGAGTATCAAAGACTTACAATTATCTATCTACCATTAATTTTCAAAACTCCAAAATAATACAGTATTTTGTAAACATGACATGACTGGCTATAATATCGCTGTAACAGTGTAGTCACACTTAATGTTCCTGAAACTAGAAGGTTACCAATACCTGAGCAAGCTAGTTTAAAGCTTGTTCAGCTGTGTCTGTAGTACAACTGTTGCTGCATTGTAAATACTTTCCAGTTCATATACAGAATTCTTGAATTTGTAAAAAATACCAGGAAATTACAAACTTGCAACTTGCAAGCTTAAAACTCGCCTGTGTGTGTTACCCTGGTTGAGGCTTTAGGAATCTGCTCTGCATAGCTTGAAGATGTTTACCTTCCTAATGGTATAGCTTTCCCTCTGATGCTTCCTGCACAAGACTCTTGCATATGCATTGTCATCCAATGTTTGCTTTATCCATCTGTTTGGCAACATCTGAGCCTCCCTACCAGTCTCTTCTAGTAACCAGTGCCTCTTCCCTGACCCTTCCCCACTCATCAGTGTTTTCCTTTTGTACTAAAAATTAGATGATGCGGTCTAATGTTACTGCAAGGAAGCTTTCCAGAATTTGCAGTCATCAATATTCTGTCCAAAAAATAAGCCTACTGAAGTATATGCTTTATAAGTTTATGAAACCAACCACTTCCAAATTTTTATGGTTACTAATGTTGAATGATACCGGCGGGGGGGTGGGGGTGTGTGTAAAACGTATGTGTGTACATATACATATATATGTATACTTTTTTAAGTGATGCCATAACTTCTTCAGGTGATCTAGTAGCTTTAGTGGCTTCTGGGTGGTATTCTGTATATAAGATAGTAGATCTGGGGTTTATTCCAGTTAATAAATCCTTCTTTTCCACGTGAAAAAAAAATCGCAGCTCCAAGCAAAGTTCAGATTTGACCTCTGATTTTTAAGCTTTCAATGCCAGGCTTTTAGACCAAGAAGTCTTACTATGGGCTTGTGTGATTGAGATTTTTACCTTAAGTAAACCATCTATTTGAGGTGCTTCACCAGTTTCTGATACTTTCTTGCCTTCGTTTATGGTAACTCTATAGCTGCCAAGGGTTTTAAGCAAAACCAAAAGCTAACTTGGAGAATTAGTGTTTGTTCATTTATCTTCCTAAGAAAACTTCAGACATTTCAGTAACTCCTCCATTAGACCGAAGTCCTTACTCGTGTAATTGTGAGCAGTTCAGTAAAGGGAGTAGCGTACTTGCAGTTAAAGAGGATTTCCAAGCCAGGCTGCCTGCTGAGATTAGGGTTGCTAAAGAATAACTGAAAGAAGCATGAGGAATTGCCTTCCAAAACGAGCTGCCTGCAATACGAATCTATCTATGGCAGCATGAATGCGGCATGCTTCATATTTATTCTTTTTAGTTAATATTTAAAGCACATCAGCTTCCTTGCCCCATGCATGTTTGCTGACACACCTCATTGTACCTGCATGAAGTTGGATACCTTTCCTGCCCAGGGGCAATAAATGCTAGTGATAATCACAGAATTTCTGTTTATACCTATGCCCTTTCCAAATGTCTCAGACCAGAATAACCGATGTGATCTATATGTCCTAAGCATGCAAAAAGCACACAAAGATAAAATAACAAAGAACAAGCACGTTTTGCCTTTTGTTTCTGCCTGAGGGTGATCCCTCTGAGTGGGGGCTCTTCTCTAGGGCTAGTCTTACTTGCTAGTAAAAGACACTGCGTAACAGATTCTGGTATAACTGTTTGCTTTCAAGAGCTGAAGCTTTATGCAGAATACCAAGATACTTGCAGTTACATCATAAGAGTTTAGTGTTGAGTGACTATAACATACAGATTTTTTTTCTGATAACCCTAATTTTTTCCTGTACTGTCCATTGTCTGAAAATCATCTTTTGGGATGCCTAAAATATCCCAGTGTTTCATCTCATCGATGAAAATGTTCTGCTCTATTTTTACTCAGTACAAAATCCTGGTGTTGAAGCTTCCTGCTATAATGCTATATATGTTCACTCTCTTCACATAATGAGCCTGTGTTTTGAAGCAGTTGCTTTTCAAGGTCAATGCTTTTTCAGACAACTGTACTGCAATATGAGTCATAGGAGTTAATGACATAAACCAGTCGGTGTAAAACCACTGGCTTTTGGGTAAGCAACAATTGAAAATGAGCAGAGGTCTCAGCCCCTTATTTTTCTCCTCTGTCTGGTCACTATAGTCATAAAGAGGAAATGATGGTGCAGAATTTCACTTTTCTCCTCTCTGCTCATCTGCTGTAGGGAGCAGTTTTCTTGTCCAGGTCCACTGGGCCAAAGAAAAGTATTTACACATGAGTGAATCTCTGTCTAAAAGTCTGGCAAAAATTGTCCCAAGCTTTATTCTGAAGATTAAGTTCACCTTTAAAAACACAGCGTCTCCATTTTGGAATAGACTTCGGAACAAAAAAAACCATAGCCAGACATTGAAAAATTTTCAAGGACAGTGTAGAGTAAGCACATGGGGACTTCCTTCTGATCTGACACTGGTTCCTCAGCAGGCAACATAGCCACTGGGTTGGTAATTTGTACTGGGGCTGTGGTTTGGGGTATGTTTGCGGATGTGGATGCACAGTAGCTCCTTTGGGGAAAGGCTCGGAAGATTCTCAGCCCCATTCACGCTTTCAGAGTACAAGCAAGATACTTGGGGTGCATGCTTTCCTCCAACTCTTCTAACACATTAAGTAAAAATCATTTAGTAAATAATTTGGTAGGTGTTTTGTCTGCGTTAAGTCAGTCTCATGAGTTCACCGAATCTGTAAAGCTGTCAGTAGTCTTTACTCTCTGGCTTTCTCCTTGGTGCTTTAAGTGACTAATACAAGACTGCCTTATTGCTGGTACGCAGTGGTACCAAATACAGGGACGTGACCAAAACAGGAATCCTTAGCAATCCAGTATATTTAAAATATGTGTTATAAATCTAATAATTATATTAAACCAGAGATTTTTCCTGTAGCATGGTAATTTTCACATTAAATCTGTGGTGTTGTGCACCTGAATGTGTTTCATGGATCTGGATGTAAGTTCCAAAAATCTAAATTAGGAAAACTTCCACCATCCTCTCTGCCTATAAATCTTTCTTCTAAGCCCATTCTCTTACTCAACAATTGCACTTTATTACAGCATTTAAGCACTGCATGCATTTCTATTTAGAACCAGGTAGCATTTCAAGCTTGAGGTGGTTTTGTGTAGAAATTGAGGAATTGGTGAAACCACTTATCAGAGTGAAGATACTCATCAATAAGGAGGATGACTCCAGTGATTCCTACCCCAATTATGTGTTTCACATTTGCTTGGAAAAAAATGTCAGCTTGGCATGTAGTAGCAGCTGAATCACCAGCTGATAGCATAGCATTTAAAGCCAGAATTAGAAGCCAAAGATAACTATAGCAGACAGCTAAGTGTTGCTACATTACAGTTACTCCAAGAAAAGCGGCTCCTGTTTGTCATCCAGAGCCCTTAGAACTGTGGCTTTCCTTTAGGTTTTTCATCAAGGCAATGGAATAATTTCTTTTTTGTTTTTGTACAACTTAAGACTGAAAAAGGACTGTTAAATCGCCCAATACGATTTTCTGTATGTTAGTTGCCATTAAATGTCATCCGTTCTCTGGGGTCCAGGCCCAGTAGCATACCTCACTAATGTGTATCTCCCAGAAGAGTATGCAGTCCCAATTTGAAATGTCAAAGATGGGAAATCCATTTCTTCACTGAGGAGTTTGTTCTGGCGGTTAATGATTCTCATTGTTAAAATCAGTGCCTTATTTCTAATATGACTTCTCTGGGTTCATCGTCCACCTACTTGTTCTTGTTATGTCTTTGCCCTTTACTTTAAAGACCCTTCTAATATGCTGTGATTTCTTCCTGGATAAGTACTCGTGCGCCACAATTGAGGAAACTAAATGTTGGGGCTGGTTTGGCTGTGTTTTCTGACATACTAAAGAGATTTAAATCTCTGAGTCTTTTGATGTAGGCCATTCTTTCTATCTCTGAAATTATTTCTGTGACACTTTCCTGCACCATTTCCAATTTTCAAATTATTTTAAAGGGCACTAGGACTGCATTCGGTACTTTACATACATAGTTTACTGTGTATACTTAAAGTAACATGCTATTTATCAGCTGTAGTTAATTCAGCTGTGTAGACAAGTTAAAAGGTGGAAATTTAATCTTCAGGCAAGTCACCTGTTCCACTTTCGGGTCATCTTCTTTTGCCAGCACTGTCTCACCCACGCATAACAAACTAACTGAAGTTTTTAAGTTGAAATGGACAACAGTAGATCCCCAGCTTCCCCGGTGATAAATTTGGAACCGTGTCAGCAAAGGTCAGGAAGTTCGATTGAAATTGGTTCTCTCTGGTGAACTTTGCAACTCCTGGCTCTCCAGCAAGCAATGGATAAACTGGACCTGTGCTTTTATACATCATCACCATTTGTATGTTCTCTCAGATATGATTTTCATTTTTCGAAAAGACCTCGTGTGTGATATTTTGGTTTGAATATTAAATTCTGGCTTAAAAAAAAAAAAGACATGCATGCTTTCCTTTTCCCTAAATAACTATTCACTGGTTTGAGCTAAACATTTTACCCTAACACTGTGTTCCTCCTATCCCATTT
Organism: Pygoscelis adeliae; assembly: GCF_000699105.1. NCBI lineage: Eukaryota > Metazoa > Chordata > Aves > Sphenisciformes > Spheniscidae > Pygoscelis > Pygoscelis adeliae. Next base: position 2,230,878 of record NW_008824940.1, read on the forward strand.
AATAAGACTATTTATCTGGTATCTGTGTAGTAACCCTTGAACCAACGAATGCTAAAACATTAAGAATCTTTTTGCTTTAATCAATAATTTGCATTCTTTGGCATAAGATCTCATTATTGCACAGAATTTACATAATATCAAAATAAAATCTGTCTTACAATACCTTATTTCATGTTTAGGAAAAGTCCTGAAAACCTTAACAGTCACTCAGATCAGCTCAAGGAGAAGGAAAAGCAAGGTTTTTTCAGGGCAATAAAAAAGAAAAAGAAGAAATCTCAAACCGTAAGTATACAGTATTTCTGAAAGAAAATATGTTTATCAGTTTTGAATTATACCATTTTAATATGCTAGATTAGTACAGTACCTTTGTATTATTTGTGATCATGCCCACAGGTTTCTACTTGTTCTTTTACGTTCTCTCTTTGCCATATGAAAGTCAAATTCTTTCTCTGTTCAGGGTTTATTTACCTGCCTTTTCAAATATTTCTTCACCTACTAGTCCTGTGCATCTTTGTTTTCATTCAGACCCTTTGAGAGCCAGTTTTGATGCAAGTTTTAAGCTGATGTTGCACCAAATTCTTTTGCAGGATATGGTGATACCGTTCCAAGAATAGCAAATGCATTATTGTGTGTCCTCAGCGCTTGAATAATTTCAGACACCCATTAGGAGGAGATCAGAATGTTATAAATGAGAATTCTTTCCAGTCTTTTTCATGGCAGTGTCTTGATAACAGCCTCTGTCATCTTGCTGCATCCCGTGGCTGGAATAAGGATGATGTGTCTTAACCATTCTTAACGTTTTATGTTTTGTTGGGGGAAGGGACTGTGGCTTTTGTTATTTTGGTATAAGCCTTTGGTGTCTTTTATAGATTTTTATATTTTCATCTAGTTTTTGGGAGGGAGAAAGAACTTTCTTTTATCAGAGAGCAGTGGTATATTAACATTTCACAAAGTTTTATAATGAAAATCTACCTAAGAACTGAAGTAACTTAAACATCATCTCATCTCATTCTCGGATGACAGTTCTGGAAACAGTAAAATATTTAAAATTTCATTTACATAAAGTTTGTTTTACCACATTTTAAAGCTGCAGGTACTTTATCTTGAATTATGGCTAGTACAAGTGTGGCCTTGCAATTCTCAAACAGGCCACCAGAAGCAGAACTTCTGAACATTTCGTATTTTTTTATTAGTACGGTAGTATGTTACTAAATCTTATGTGCAAAATAGTTTCATAAATAAACGTTTGTCCTTTTCTGTTACCTGTTCTTTTCTATGTGCTTCATTCTTACACTTCATTTTTGTAATGAGATCTGGGTAGTAAAACTAAGAATTCTACCCAACTTTTTTTTTTTAATGATGGGCTTTTCACTAAAATGTGACTTTATTGTTAACCTGTTAGTAACAGTAGTTCCTTATTTGATATTGGTATTGTCAGATGCTCTCAGTGTACAAATAAGAGGATAAATTTCAGACTTGATCTGGAATCTGAAAATCAAACTGCGTTTTATCTAGCAGAGGCATATCTCTGACAGTAATGTATGCCCTGCTTTTCAGAGGAGCTTACTTTAATTCCCCACATTGTGGGTTTTGTTTTGTTTAAGAACTCGATGCCATTCAAAAATCAAGCTGCAATGTTTCTATAAGTGTAACTGCAGTTATAGTTTTGAAGGTTCTCAGAATGCAGTAAATCACACTCGCTCCTTACAGTTAAATTGGCTTCAGAAGTTAATGGTACCACAGGGCGAAGGGGAGTAATTAAATTAAAATATCTACTGTCATAGAGGGTGGTGACATGACTCTGGGTGTTGATGGAGGGCTGATCTGTTGAAAATTGGAGGAGAGGCGTGATTATAAGGCGTTGGGTTTCTTTGGTTTGGTTTGTTGGGGTTTTTTAACTGTATGGAACGTGTGTGTGTGTGTTAACTAGCACTCAGAAAAGCACCTTGCCTTCCTGCTGGGCAGGTTTTAGAGCAGTGGCATCTACCTCTCCTTCTCCTGATACCTGTACCCAGTTCAAGTATGATTATTTGCATTACTCAACTGAACAAAATGTCTAGATTATAACTCTGGGATTATTTGATATCAAAACGTCCGTGAAAGGATAGCACACCTAAGGCCATTGATTCCAGTGATGCATTTTCCACAAAAAAAAAAAGGTGTTAAATTTGGAGTTCTAGTCTACTCTGATTCCAGCCATTCAGACGTGATAGCAAGGAACGCTTTAAAAGCCCAGCTGATAAACGGTGTATCAACTACTTCCAGATTAAACTGTGTAAAGGAAATATAGACCAGGTTGTGCTGCATCTTAAAATCCAGCACTTTCCAAAACATCTAAATCATAAGTACCTTGATCTGTAGCTACCGAAAACATCACTTATTACAAGACAGGACAGAGTTACACATAATCCTTACTCCTGTTTCTTCTCACTCTTAAGAAGAAGGATAGAGGGGGAGGCGGGGAGAGAGAGGTTTTGCATAAGGGAAAATTATGTTGGCTAGTTAGAGCTAGTATCTCACAGGAAGATAAATAAATTAGTGAAATAAGATAGTGAAAAAACCCTTGCATCTTCAGCTAGAAACTTGCTGACATCAACTTGATTTTGGGACCCAGCCAGAGACTGAAAAACCTCTTCTCATTTCTACTTAGAGCTGTTTAACAGGACAGTATCTAGGGACAGACTGTACCCACCGATATGTGTGCAAGTGTCTGATTCAGACACTGTTCTTTGTTCTTTTTCATCTGTTAGTTGAGGACATCTACCTAACAAACATTGGGATGTTCATTAGGATCTTCCAGCACAAACAAAAATTATTACCTTCAGTTCAGCACCGAGTTTGACTTCAGTAGTAAAAGCGGTTAACAGCACTGTAATATTAGCTCTTCAACTACATGAATAATGTTTTCTATGAATTCATATTAAGAATCTAACATACAGCTTGTGACTACGCAAGTATTTTTCTGAGGCTTATAATTCTTATAGAGTCCTAGAAGTACGTAATTCCACTTATTTACTCTGACACAAACTTTCTGCAGCAAATAACAAACTAGACCAGAGAACTGTCACACTGCTGAGAAGCATGTCATAGAATTAGAGTTTAAGAGAGTGATAATACTGCATCCACTAGCTACTATTTACCTGATACCCTTTGGCAAGTCTCATTTTGCTGGCGATTGTCATAAGAGTCATAAAAGGTATCTGAAATTGGATTGAAGAGATCTTCTGAATAATGTCATTCTCATAATCTCTGGTAGCCCAGAACTGATCCCAATTCCTGACACTTCCTCCTGCAGAGCTGTTCCCATTAATCATTCTCCCTAGAGTTCTCCAGGTGCCGTTCCTCGTGGGATAATAATCGCTACTGCCTGCTACGGGAGTTCTTTGCAATATTGGTTTTGCAGAGCTGTTCCTACCCATTCTCCTTTTCACCGTTTGGAGTCTTTTAGTAAGGTAGTAAAAGGTTTTGAGGATTGCTAGAGTCACAGTTTTTTCTGTCATCTGCCACCAAACAATTTGATATCCACGAGGGTTGTGCACAATGTCAATAGGCACTATCTTCAGAGGAGCCCGAGTTTTGCAGATTTTGGCACATATTGCAAGCTATGGGTCTGAAGAAATTACCTGCTTTGGAAAAAGCAGTTGCAGGTGAGCGTTTCTCCTGGTGATGCTTTGATTCCTTTTCAATTTACTGAACTTCAAACAGGAAATTCTCCTGACCATAAAGTTCCTAAATAAGTGATGCTAATTAGTGACTCTGTCTTTCATCTGCATGGAATCGAGAAGCTGAGAAAGCTGTTTGAAAACCCTCGCACCCTACTACCAAATGGTAGTGCACCCATTTTCTCTGTAGTCATATAATCATTATATTGTATTATAAAGTTTTCTTTCGGTAGGCAGAATAATGCTAGACACAGCATATGTGTTCTGTGCTTGTTCATACCTGAGCAGGGGAGAAATAGTCCCATTCATAATTTTAATATTTGATAGTTCTGTTTGTTGTTTGTGCATCCATTGGTCCGCTCTTTGGTTGTATTACAGAAATTAAAATAAAACAGCCAGTGCCCTTGCAGTTATACATGAAGTTGTTGAAGGCATATTTTTGTTAGAACTGAAATAATTCATCTTGGACCCTAGCTCTTTTTATAAGTTAAAAATAGAATACTTTTATTTCTTCCAGAGGTAGCTATCAACTGCTCATTCTGAAACCGGTTGCTATTATTGTTAGTGTATCTTTGATATTTTATTTGTATAAAAATAAGAAATGTCATACCGCTTTAGGTCATTCTCATAAGTAACAAATGATTGCCAGAATTACAGGATTTGATCCAAAACTCAGTAAAGTCAACAAGACCTACCAGTTGTTTCCAAAAGGCTTTGAAACACACTGCATTCCTAATGACACAGATATAAGAATAGGTGTACTGATCTCTTTTTACATGCTTTATATGCATTGAGTTCCCTGAATTTGTTCCATATGCTTTTTTCATTCAATCACTATTGTATTTTCCCAAAGCAAATTATAGGATTGATACCATATATTGTCGGAATTTAAAAAAAAGAAAAAGAATTAATACAGTAAGGACAGATCTCTTGAATTGAAATACTATGCATTTAGTTTTTGTATCTTATATTGCAGACAGACTCAACCAACGGGGAGAATCCAAGCATCAAGAAATCCCTCTTTCCTCTTTTTAATTCAAAGAATAATTTAAAGCATAGTTCTTCTTTGAAAAAGCTTCCTGTAGTCACTCTACCCATGGTATTAATTTTTAAGTACAGTAGCACTGTAAAATGCTCCAGTAAACTTGTTTTACTGACTACAGCAGCATGTGTTTTATATTCATGGGATCACTTTCTCTTCATGCCAGTTAAGTATCTTGGGCCAGTTCGATAAATTTAAGTAAAATTGGCAGCTCTGTTGAAATAGATTGTGCCTAAAAAAATTTTTTTTAGTATTTGATATACTGAAAAAGTAACATACACAGTTCCAGACAGAATGAGCCCTGGGACTAAGACTAAAGGAGGAACATAGTTGTAAAAACACGTGTGTTTAAAATCAAACTGTCTCATTCTGTTTCAATCAGGAAAAAAATTAACCTGGTTTGTTTTTTAGCTAATTGCAAATACTTTTTTTTATGCAAACTTCTCCTTTATATATAAATTTAATTAATCAAATATTAACAACAGATTATCTGAAAACTAAATTTTAGCTCATGCCTCTGCTGTATTTTTGTTCGTCCTGATTGTTCATGATAAAAGACAGCTTGCATTAAAAATAGGTTAAATTTTAACTGTCCTTTTTTTGCTTAGAATTCTTGAAATGAGATAAAAGTCTACATATAAGTTTTAAATTATCCTTCTGCCATAAATTTTGTTGGATTTTCAGCTTGTTTTGGGGGAGGGGGGAAGGTTGGGGAGTTTCTTAATTTTTGCTTTAGTTTGCGATATTTGTGGAGGAGGAGAAGGATGGGGAAAGGAAAAGCTCTTGGTTTTGTGGTGGCAAAATCAGCCAGACATCAGTGTAGAGAGATTTTGGTCTGCTTCACTCAGGAACAAATTTATAGAACTGATCCATGGTCTTAACTGCAGTATGGAATGCTTTTTAAATGAAGATGAGGCTCAACAATTTTTTTATTTTTTTATTTTTTGAAGCCTCGTTTAACTGCGCTCTCTTACGGCAAATAACACTAACAGCATGCGAATGCTTTAAGGGCTAAGGGTATAGCAAATCTGCATGATATCCACAGCTACTTGCTCTTACTATGGGGACAAATATTGAAAGGTCATTGCAATTCTGCTGCAGTAATGGGCTTCACTTTCGTTCTGTAATTAACTGGGGGTAAAGATTTACAGCTGTTCTTAAGAATGTATTAGGAAACCAGTATTTCATATTTTGTTGCAGATGCCTAGCAGTGATGGTCAGGATCTCTTGGCATTACAGAAAGCCATTCATTCTTCTAATCACCAGAGCAGCAGGCAGAAGGATTGGCATCCTGAGAAGATGACAGAAATCCAGCCTCATGTAAGTGGCATTATCAATTTCCTGTATTTTAACATCACTGAGGTATCTTGACAGCTTTTTCTCTCATGAACAGCAAAACTGCATTTGACATTATTTCCCAACCTCCCCATTCCCCGCCCATTGAATGTGAAAAAATCATGTGCCTGCAGTCCTGCATAATTCTTTGAAAACCTAGATGTGAATGACAAAGAAAAGAAGAGAGACTAAATGTCCCCGTGTCAGTCTTTGAGCCTTTCAAAATATTGGTTATGTTTTTGTATTAGAGGCAAGCAACGTTTCAGTGCACATCTATGGTAGCTATGCAGCGCTGTAGAAAAGTCCTCAAGTTAGCTCTGCAAGGAATGGTGCATCCTGAGGGCACACTGCTACTTGACAGAGTTTGGTACTTGATGGGGTCACCAGAGCATCGTGACCACGTTATGGTGTGGCTGTGCCTCAGCTGGCACAGACTGCGGTTTAAGCAGGCTACATTATTGGAGCACAGCACTGGACTAATGCAAGTTTATTTTCTCCAGTTCTAAAACCAGCTTGGGGGGCAGGGTTTGGGGGGAGCTTTAGCGCCATGCTCTGTTGCCATTACAACATTGAAAACTGAAGAAAAGGGTTCCTTGCAGCTGCAGTGTTTGAAGAAGCAAGTTGCTCTGTGAGCTGTGGAATTTAATGAGGCTGTTTTCATACCACTTTGTGTACTCAGACTTCCCCAAGCTCTTGCTAGCCATTTCAATAACCCCATGTCTCCATTTTCCTTCAACCTGCTCACCAGTTAAAGAAGCTGTGAGGGACTAGAGCAGCTTATCACCCAGCTGCCGGCAAACAAAATATCTAACTGCTGAGTTCTGCCAGCCCTTATTTCAGTGCAGATGATTACTCAAGACTCTCTCTAACCCCTAATTGATGTTCACAAAATTTTTGGGAACTTTGTATTTCTATATCTGTGCCTCATAAAATGTGGCTGAGGTTCTAAAGCTAATAGCAGGAGTAGTGACAGATGGACAGCTAATGCGATTGTCTACGCCTCCATTTTCATAGGAAACAAGGATAAAATAATTGATGGGAATGATTTTTTTTTTCCCTGATGTAGAAAAGATTCCATCTTTTCAGGTAGCTAATAGATGGAATCGTAATGAGAAGACATTTTCTCAGGTGTGTAATCATAGCTTGGAATGAAACATTCCAAATGAATGCAGATTAAAAGTGAAGAAGTCCTGTGAAGTTCAAGATGTTCAGTTTAGGGTATGACAGTTTTGTTACAGGAAGTCTGACAAGATGGAGAGCGGAAGGTCAAGTGCTTTTCCCTGTGTCTTTCAGAGCCAGCCATTAAAATCTCTCCGAAAGCTCTTACACCTCTCCTCTTCAAATCATCCTGTCCCTGCTGAGCCTCGCTTCCAGCCCTTACCAAGTCAGCCAGCCAAAGCTTCTTTTTCTGAAGTGCGAATTCACCCCATGAGTCAAAGCTCCGGCAGCGGCAGCAGCAACGTGCGGCAAGAGCCTCAGCCGAAAAGCAGGCCAACGCTGCAGATACCAAGCCAGCTGGAACCTACTTGGCACGTCTCCCCGGTGAACAGGAGCGCGAGTGACGGGCCTCCCTACTCTGATCAGCTGCCTTCCAAGAGCGGACAGAACGGGCACACGTATAACCGAACAAACCGATCGCGAATGCCAAATCTGAATGATTTAAAAGAGACAGCCTTGTAATTGCACTCCAGAAAATAGGCCAGTTCAGGTGGAGATCAGCGTAGGGGAGAGGTGGTGATTCTGGTGATGGTAAGACTGCATTTTCAGCTTTATAAAGGTGTGCAATATGTACATGTGGGGCTATGCTGTTTGGCACCACAGTGAGAGTCAGGGATTATACAGTAAACCAAGTTGAATTATGAATTACCAGTCATCAGAAATGTCGCTGGATGCCAGACAGAGTGTGCTGGTCAGGGAGAAAAATGCATTGCCGTTTTCTCTCATTTACATTCCAGCTTAGTGCACATCTCTGTCTGAAAGCTGGGAGACTTCTGGTATAGCATTGGCACTTAAAAGGGTGAAAACATTCATGTCTAGACCTATGCCCTTACTACATTTTTTGCTGCCTAGTTAAAACAGTGGGGTTTATGTGATAAAAGTGTATCCCGGTTAAGGGTTGAACGTTAAATTGTATGTCTTAAATTTGTTTTTTAAACTTCCATATTTGATAGGATTTGTAATATTTATTTATGATGACCTAATATCGTACTGTTATAATCATATCTTTTATGTTCTAATGTAAAGTTATTTTGAGCTGTTTGAAACATTGTGAAGCAGTGCAACAGCTACAGTAGTTTCTATAAAAAACTAACAGTTACATTTATATATTGCATCAGGAGTATTTTATTCTATATATAAATATATATATAAATGGAAAATAACTGTCTGTTTTTTAAATATACTCATTTAAAAGAAAAGTATTGTTATGACACTATCTGCCATATTTTTATACATTTGTGATATAAAGTGCAGTATTATACTTCTAATAAAAGGAAGTCGAACGTGGATATAAACATGACTGTAACAGTATGAATCTTGCTCAGCTATGAGAGCCCGGTATTAGAGGCATTATTGGTAACAAACAAAAGACAACATTCAATTCCAAGCTTTGTTATGGGCTATTTTGTTGGAAGTATTGGCTAAATGCAAGAGACTGCAGAACTGTACAGTAATCTAAATGTGGTATGTTCTCCCCTGTGTCCTTAGCTTTCTGAGTAATAGTAATGGGATTTCTGCATCTGCATCAAGAGCACAGAGCCCCAGTACCAAATTTTTGGTTCCTCTAAAGAGATAAAGTGCCCCATGACTACAAGGTAAAGCAGGTGCTCTTCCACTTAATAGCGGGGGTGAAAACCAAAGAAACATAGCATGAATTGCAAATGAAATGCCACTTTGACACTTACACATAGCATGGCACCGCAGATCATGGTACAAGCTTTTATGCATATGTGTATTTTACATCTCGTTTAGCAATCTATTAACTAATAAGATAAACACTGTATTTAAATTTAAACTACTCTTGCACTTTTTATGATATTTCAGGATGTATTTAAGGCTACAAATCTGATGTTTGGATATTGAGGGAGAAGGTTGCCATGCAGCTTAATTTCTCCTTAGGTCTTACTAGCCGAACATTCCCGTACACAGTTCAGTTACCGGTCTCAGCAAAATACTAGATCTTGGGTTCCAGTCTCCTGTACAATGTTGTTAAAACTGCCTTTACGTTGGTGAATGTTGAGCGTAGCAAATACACAGCCTGATTCCTCTGTTGCTCCCGGTAAACTAAACCAGAGGTGAGCCAGCAGGAGTCAAAAGAGTTATGCCAGTCTAAACTTTGTGCAATAAGAGGAGAGTCAGGCCTGTAGTGTCAGAACAATACAATCTTTCCTTTTAAACGCATCAGTTCAACTCCCTCATTACTCTGCAGCATAGTTCATTTTCTAGATGCTGTCCTCGTAAGACACTTGCACTTGCAAATACGTTGTCTTTTCCAAAAAGAGATTAACCTGAATGTAAATTTGATGATTTAGCCATAGATGTAGTTAACAGAAGCAGCCAGGCAGTAAGAGCTGAACTTCCTACTTGGGTAACAATGCAAACTGGACATGCTGTTCAGTACCTCTCGAGTCATACCAAAGTTCTAACAACAGCAAATTTGGCACCACTGCTCTCAAAATCCTTGTCAGAAAGTACATTACGGAAGGATGTTGCATCAGGTTTGTCCAGGGCTCAAAGTCGGTCTAGTAAATTTGAAAAATTATAAAATAAGAATTCCTTCTTTGTCAATTGCCTGCAAGAAATGTGCATGTGATTTTCTATAGATATATATGATCTATGATATCTAGATATATATGATATATACTGTGTTACTATATCATATATATGGCATATATAAAAACAGTAGCCAGGAAAGGGCATTCAGTTTTTGATAAGTTCAGTGGGCATCCAGGAAAGACATTGTGATATTTACTAGTCATCACTACCGGAGTTTAGCAGCATATTTTAGCAATCTCTTTTGGATTCACCGGTTGGTCACAACTAGGTTAGTCCTGTTCTCTGCTTTGAAAGGGGCTGATGCCGCTGAAATCCCTCACAAAAGCAGTGTCCGTGCGTGGGGCTCTAAGCAGTGCTATTTGAATGTCTCCGAGGGAGCGTTCAGACTAGACTCTTCTGTACTTTGTGGATACGTATCCTTTTGCCTCTGCAAGACTTTTAGCTTGCTGGTAAGAGCTTCATGCTGGGGATGATGATACTGGGCTGTATGTGGCTGTTCTGATTTCTAGCAAGCAAAAATATTTCCAAAGGATTTTTTTTTTCCTCAGTACCCGTTAAGTTAAATCGGAGTAATCTCTGACTGTACATATAGCTGTTTAAAGTAGTTAGCAAAGCTTGAGGGTGACGCAAGGAATGTTCAAGTATTTGGTGGCCCATATTTACAGAAAGTTCTTTCTACTTCATACTGCATTTTCTTCTCACATTCAACAAACCGTAGTAGATTTCAGTTGAATACTAAATTGTGTTGAATGTATGTAGTATTTTCTTCCTTCTGTTGGAAAGAACTTCCAGCAGCTTGGCCAGCTGGTGCTGGGATAAATTGTGTATTTTTAAGCTGGTATAACTTCCCAATATTTAGAATATTGCTAATGTAATTTTGCCGAGGCTTCCGAAGGAGTCATCTTATAATGACTGAGATTTGCTGGCTCAATAAAGGGGAAGAGAATTACAGAGCAAATGATTTTGTAAGTGTGAGCTTTCCTCTTCACTGGTCTGTGAGTCTTGTGCTACATGTTCTATAGATTTACTTAGTGTAAAGTATCGTAGTTAAACTGCATTTTATTCTGCGGCAATCTGTTTTGCCTTACGGCATCACTAATGATGTGAATAGAAAAGAAACTAGGTTTCAGAAATGAATTATAGTCATTTTGCAGAACTCAAGCTGCCTAAACTTGTCTGTATGTTTTTACTGTAGCTCTTGAGCTTTTGTTAACTGAAAAAGAAGCACCTTAAGCTCATCTTAACTGAAATTGTGTATGTGTTTAAGCTGTCCTTTTAAACTGCCATGTAAACGTATTAACCTAAAACAACATTTTTTTTTTCAACAGGCGTGACCACAGAGAACAGTCCCTTAGAGCTATTTAACACTTTTTGTTCCATTTATCGCAGCCCAAGCTTCGTTGCTCCTCTGAGAGGTCGCCAGCACGGAGCACCGGGCAGAGTTCTTGGCAGGAAGTCAGCGATCTCAGATTCGGTCCCTTCTTCCTCAAACGTTCCCCATCCCACCGGGCTTGGGACTGACACCAAGCTTTGATTTCTGATACCAAGTCAGACCCACCTAAATGTGTGGGTCCTGACGCCGCTCTGTTTACAGATACTTGCTCTTCTAGATCAACATTAAAGCAGGCTTCAAACTTCCAAACGTACGAGACACCCTCAGGTCGTCCTTGGGCTTGTTGCCTTTCTCTCTGCTACACCTACTCGTTTCTGGGAGCAAAGCTGGAGCGATTCTTCAAGAAGCAGTGTCCTGTGATAGGCTCTTAGCCATTCCTTGTCATTGCAGTTAGGTCTCTTAACAGATGAATCTTACCAGTATGAAAAGCTACATGCCAACTCATTTTTCTTTTTTTCTCTAAAAGCTGCTGTTGCTGTTAGCTGAGTAGACGCCGGTGTTCATCCAGAAAAGCTATGACTTCTTAACGACTCAGTGCTGTAGTCCTCCCTTATAAGAAAGGGAACACAGATTATATAGCTCTGAAAGCACTGTTGTGATCTATTTAGCTAAGGCAAAACCCAGCCGCTTTTGAGGGGAGCCATGCTCTAGAAGTGTTTGGGGGTTTTATTCATGTTCCAGTTTTTTGTTGTCTTAGAATGATTTGGTAGTGAGACATGCTTCAAAAATATCTGCCTGTAATTAATTCTGTATGTCTTGAACACTGTCCGAGTAGAGCTGGGAGAATAGTTGAGTCCCAGTTACGTGACGAGTTGGAAAAGGATAGCCATATATAATATACTGCAAATTGTGGGGTGGCAATGAATGTTTATTTTTTTCCATTCCAGCTGGCATGCATAATCCATGTATTAACGGGGTTATAGCATAAACCATGCATCTGGGCTGTTGTTCATGTAAGTAGGCCCACCATTCGAAATAGGATAGGAGTGTCACAGAAGAGGAGTGGAAAGGTGATGTGCCCTATTTAACCGTTTCTAAATGACCTTCGAATCAGGACACTGTTTAAGAAAAGGAGCCTTTCTCTACACAGCTCTCTCCAATGGTGTCATGATATTAACCATTCATTAACTGGGTTTGTAGTGAATGAGGAGAAAAGCCATTTAACTTCTGGCCTTTGCTAAAAAGGGGAGCGATTTGAGTAAAGCCTTTTAATATAACACAGCTTGGAAGTTCTAGATGTTGGCTCCTTTTTCAAAGGGTCAAACAGCAGCACTGCATCAATGCTCGGGCTCATCAGGCAAGCGAAGGCTTGTGCACATCACTCGGTTCGGATGTACTGAAACAAGATGTTTCATTCTGCAATCGTGAAGCAAATTTCATGAAAACTAAGCAAAGCAAATTTCATAGGAGATCCTCTTTCAATTTGAAGAGAAAAGCTGTGGTGGGTCATCTGTTCTCTCAGTGGACTGTCTTAACAGCTACTGCATGAGACAGCATAGGTAAATCTGATGGATTAGGTCTGAATTTTACTTGCTCCCGAGTTCTGCTTGGATGCTTATTTGTTACCTTGTGTACAGCCAATTGCTTGGTGCAAAAGTTGGCTTTTGGCAAACTAAGCGGAAGGTGCATGAGAAGTGTAAAAGGACCAGCCCCGCTATGTTTGGATGCTTTCGTTCCCCTGAGCCGGATTGCTTCTCAGGCTCCTCTAGAATGTAACTCAAAATACGCAGCCGGGCAAAAGGGACTCTTAAGCCATGGCCCAAGGGTCTGAACATGGAATTTGTGACTTAGGCTAAGAGTGACTCTACACATCTCTTGTCTTCTCTTGCAAGTCAATCTACCTCCTCTCTCTTGCAGAATGTGGTTGAGGTTTGGTTTGTTTGTTCTGAGTTTATTATTGACTCCAAATTTTGAAGAGGCATATAAAAAGATTCTTCCTCTAGGTACTGTTAGCAACCAAGTAATAAAATCTTGATGGGCCTTCATTTGATACACTTCTGAAACCTCCAAGCCATCTGAGCTCTCCCTCTAGAATCCCAATGCCATCCTTTGCACTGCTTTGCAGTCTTCCCTTGCCCGGAATTCCCCTTGTGGTTCTCAAATATTGCAGTTGCCTTGTTCTTTGTTGTTTCTCTAGTGCAGATTATCAGGGAGTTAGAGGCCTTATCTACTACTCCACCCTGTTTGCTGTTTTATTCAAACAGCTATCCTTAGACTTGCTCAGGATTTTCTTCGTTTTGATTTTCCATTTCAGCTGGGTGAGATACCTTACCTCATTGTGCCCCCACCAAAACACGCGGCCTACCAGGCGCTTTGTTCCACCAGGTCTCTGTTTTCACAGGGCATTGTTTCTCTGGATCCGTTCTGAGAAATGCAAGGTGGCATCTTAATTGTACAGGCGTAGAAATGCGTTGTTGTGAAGTAGCTGCTTTCGTAGAGCTTTCCATTAGCAACCTTAAAGCATGTTCATAGCACAAGCCGCTATTCAAGTTTCCTATAAGGTATGAGCCTCTTGGTGTGAACTCTTGACATGTAAATCCAATGGCAGAGCTTTTAACTGTTTAGTAACAAGGCAAAACTTCAACTGTAGGTAACTGTCTCAACTTCCCTTTTCTTCTTACTTTTTTTTTTTTTTGCTAGTGCACATCTTAGACTCGTACTACTGAAGGATATGTCTAATCAAAAGGAATAACTTCTATATATGTTTGGTTTATGTGGAACAATAAGCTAAAGACTTCCATGAAACCGTGATTTTGTTGGAAAAACTATGCAGGCATTTTAAAATCTGGTTAATCTGCTAAGGACTTCCAGGACTGCTTAGATCTCCACTGTCAAATGCTGAATTCTGAATTTGTGTCATTTGGGAGAAGGAAGGAAGAACGAGGTTTAGAAAAAGTGATCTTTTTTCACAATCTGCCAGTACAGACTATCCAAAAATAACAGGCTGGGGAGGTAGCTTTCAAAACTTCTAAATTTACGGATAAGGTTCCCCGATGTTTTTTACAGCTATTAGAAGTCTAAAGCGCACAAACTTTCAAATCTACCATGCTTTCTGTTGTGGAAGGGATGTGATGTGGTGTTAACCTTTTTAATCCTGGAATACAAATTGATTTTAAAATGTGTTGAATATTTAAGGATGACTTCATGCAAGTTAATAAACCATTTGTAAAGTGTTTGTATACAACCCTTTGTATCATGTTGTTGGTACACCTTACCAAATTTTTTTTGGGCATGTATTTCCATTCTTAACTTCTGTAAAATTTCTATTGTTGCTGTAATATTCTAAAAGAGAAGAAAAAAAAAATCCTGTGGTAACCTTAATTATCAGCATGGAAATGGTTAATTTTTACTGAGCACAATGTATTTTTGAATGGGCCTTCCAAAATATGTCTTTAATAAAAATGCAGATTTTGCACTAGAACACTGGCATTGCTCAACAGCTGACCTTATTCCTGAGACATCTCCTCCAGAGCGCCTCCCCATACGTTAGCGTGGCTTAGAGGAGCGGAACGGGCCAGAACCGCACCAGGACTCCTCCGCCCGACAGGTCGCTGCCAGGTCCCGGCTAACTCCCCATCTGAAAAGCTGGCTTGTACCTGTCCGCCAGCCTGGCGTTTCCACAGGAGCAGAGACAAAACAGCTCTGAAGCACTTTGTTGCCCACCAGTCCTGTAGTCTCATCGCAGGCACTGGGGGGGTTCTTCCTTCCAGGGCAAGAATCTCTGCTATTCTCTCTTTTGAACAGCGTCAGCCCACCAATCCCCTCAGCGGGCACTACCCAGAAATTAAAAGGCCCTGAAAGTTCCCAGCCCTTAAATCGTCTTTGCTGTAGAAGGGGATCCACCATTTGGGTAGCACGTTGGCATTTCAGCATTGCCACACGTAAGCTGAGACTTTTCTAGGCAAACGTTCAGGTGTCAGCGATGGTTTTTGATGGGTTCCTCTTTAACGTGTCCTGGCCACGACTTCTTTTGTTATTGTGTGCGGTTTTAAAAATCTTTAAATATTTCTCTGCTGGTCCCTCATTCTTCAGGGTCATTGGAAACAAACTGAGGAGTAGGGACCACTCTACCTTGGCCTCCCTTCCTTCCCTCTGCGCCCCAGCAGCAGACTTGCTGAAAGCCAGGACTCGCAGTCTGATCAGACCCTTCCGAAACAGCTGCCTGGTGGGGTGTGCCGCAGCCACAGCTGCTGTGCGACCAGGCTGGTGCCTTCACTGAGCTGCGCCCATCACCTCCCAAACAGAGGAACTGCTGGCCTGAGCTAGTGGCTTCAACTTCCACCAGGACAAGCGGTCCAGCATTTCCCCAGTCCCAGCCAGAAATGCGTTTGAAACGCCCGTTTCCTTGAGGCGCCTAGCTCTCCGGGGACGTGGCTTTACTCCTACAACACAACCTCACTTTGCTCTTACTCTGTCAAGGACCTCGTTGTAGTGACCCCAGGCACTCGGTGCCCTTTTCTGTACTCCCTGCAGGGCTCCAGAAAATGAAGTGGCCGCCTCCTTGAAGAGGTCGAGCACCTCACCGTGGTAGCCCCAGTGTAGCCAGCATCGGTCCCCCATGGGATGGGGAGCAGAGTGGGTGTGGGCATTTTTCTCTGAGACAGCTGTAAAGGGATAATTCCTGCAGGTACCCATTAAGAGAAAGGGCCTACTGACTTACAGTGGTGTGGCTGGTCTGGAGGCCTGAGGCAGTCTCTTATCACACAGTTTAGATGGGGCAAGCTTGACTTCTCAGCACAGTTCCTGACTTCTCAGCACTGTTCCTCACTTCTCTCTTTGAGCATGCCAGACTAAAAATTGAGGTCACGAAGCTGAAGGCAGCCCTTGGTCTTGCCTTTTATTTCAAACCTGTTGCCTTTGCAAAGTCATGCGCTGGTCTCCCTACCTCTGCAGGTAAAGACCTGCAGGATTTTCACTCCTAGAAGATAAATGCGTGTTCAGCACTGCTTTGCATCATCTCCTGCAGCCTCAGTTGCTGGCTCTGATTCTGGTTAATTGTGATTGGAGGCATCTGTGCCGGTAAATTAAAATGACAGTGATATGCTAGGAGAAGTTAGACTTTATGAGGAAAAGCTTTGTATTTTTGTAATTGTATTTTGGCTGGTTCTATCCTGCTTTCATAACGCCCTCAGTCACACTGTTACTCCAACACTCTGCATTTATGCAGAGGTAGAGGTCAAGTGCAATTCTAAACGCATTTTAGGACCACTTAACTAATTAAGCCTCTCAGCACCCTTCTTTTTAGATAAGAGGCAGAGGTTAAGTGAATTTCCAAAAGTCGATTAGCAAACAAGCTGCATAGCTGGGATCAGAACAGAAACTCCTGCTTTTGACATTGCGGATCAAAGCCAGAAGTACATCCTTTCCCCATGCACGCTGGAGAGGTGAACTGCAGGCAAAAGACAGGGAGAGGCAAGAAGCAAATGCACTGTGAAGTTCGGTGTATGCCAGTTAGTTCCACCTTATTTATTGCTGTACGCTTCAATCTGGAAAAAGGGTCTAGTGACTTCTTTGAAGCTGGGAGGCTGGAACAGTGATAGCACAGGTCCTTTCTACCTGGACAGTCTTTTCTCCCTCCAAGGTTTTATTATATCCTATATCTCAGATCGGTCATGTGAAGATACATAATTTAGTGTGGTGCCTCGGTGTATAATGGCATGTGGCCCATCCATTCAGGCTGTGGATCAAGCTCGCGAGCTCTTCCAAATTACGCAGGAACTCTTGGCCCTTGCCACAGGGCGCATTTCCAAAACCAGACAACTTGCAAACCCCTGGACTGTGCGTGGGAGCTCAGAGGCCAGTCGCAGCCGAGGCTTTGGGTGGTTACAGTCAAGCTTAACTGCTTCGGGATGCCACAAATACTCATCGGCTGGTGCCCAGTCCATCCCTTCACCCCTCCAACCCCACCCCACCACTCCTCAGTCATGCAACAAAACAGCAGCCCCAAGCCTCCTCCCCCCTAGTCACCGTCCACCAGGACATGGAGCAGAGCTGCCCGTGCTGCTTTTAGGGAAGGGAGAACTGGGTGTTAACATGATGGCAACTGTGTCCAGGGACTGGAAACGCTTCAGCTCTCAGTGTTGGTGTTACTAACACCAGAGCTATGACAGCTGGTGGAGAGCCCTTGTCTCCCTGTTACCGCATGTGCAGTGCCTCCAGGGAGGCTGGTCCCACAGCTCGGCTGCACGGAGGACTTGCCTCGAGCTCAGTGGACCTTCTCAGTAGAGATGGACTGATAATCATTAGAGAACCACGCAGATTCACTGCTTTCTTATTAAGAAAACGTGTCCCTACACCCATTTGTGGATAGGCAAAACTCATTTGGGGTGTGGGGGGAAGCAAGGGAGTGATGGTGACGTAATAACAATCATTTCAGCAGATGGAGATTGGTCTTTTCTACAGCTCTGTAGACTTGATACTGTTGGTATAGCGGAGCAGAAACTTTCAGACTCGTCAGAACAGCATATTTTCCTGACAGTTATTATTTGTCTCTATATACAGGAAAAAGCAAGGCAGGAACATCTGCCCTCACGAATTAGTAAAATGTGACGAATTGCACAGACATCCAAAGGCTTTTCTCATGTTTTTGGTCACATCTTACTTGGTTTTAGCCACATCTCATCTCCTGCCTTGCACACCGAGCATTCATCTCTCTCCCCATGGGGGTCGGAAGAGGGCATGAGAAGCAGATGGCCTGCTTTGGTGCCGTTGTCTTCGTGCCTCTCCTCTCTCCGCTGAAACAGTTCAGGTGCCAATGCCATGACCCTTTGGGATAGATGCATGGATTGTTAAAAAATAGGGAAAAGGCCCCACAGTTCCCACCTGGGGTGTGCTGGGCATCAGCTCCCGGGCGGAGGCAGGGACATGAGCCATAACACACAGGCGGTCGCCCCAGGGAGATGGGTGCATCATCAGAGCCTCCACATGCCCCAAATTCCTCAGGCGCTCAGCAACCGCTAGGGATTGGGCCATGAAGATCGAGGCAGTTAATGAGAGCGAGTCCCTGCTCCTGTGCCCAAATGCCCACAGGGAGTGAAGCGCCCTGGGCTCCTCAGGATGTGTCAGTGCAAAACCAGAGAGGATACGGAGGGGGTTTGGCCACCCAGTGCACAAGGGACCAATGGCTGCCCCAAAACCGGCCGCAGCAGCTCAGGCTGGAGGGGACCTGATACAAGGGGACACGAGGTGATTGAGAGTGTGAGATACAGGCGGGGCCCGTCGTACTGGGGACTGGTCAGATCTGGCCCCGACCTTGTCTCAGGGATGGCAGAGACCGGCAGGAGGAGCATGAGGAAAAGCAGGGTGAGATGTCTGCCCCAGCGTGAGGGCCCTCCCTGGGCCCCAGTGGGGCGGTGGGGGGAGCCTGGGCTCGGGGACAAATAATCACTCACAGACCTGCCCTCCCTGAGGGAGTCCAAGCCCTGCCTTTGGACCCCATCTGCATTTACTTTGGCCTCCACAGCATGCTGTGATGATGATTTCCCCAACCTAACACCCAGGGCCAGAAGCACCACATCTCACAGGATCAAAGCCGCAGCAACGAACCCTCCTGCCTTCCCCGATGTGCGCCCCATAAACACCCGTCAGCTTCACAGCAGGGTTTAGCTTTATCACCAGGCGTGGTGCAAAGCAACGTTTTATTCAAGACAGCCCTTCCCTTTGCAGGCTGGGCATTTACACCACAGCCAGCGTCAGTGGCGAGACGGGGTGACTGCACAGGTGGACACCTACACATCTACCCCCGGAGACAGCGTGGGGTAGACAGGTGCTCAGCCGCACTTGCCCAGGCACTCAAGGAGCTCCATGCGGATGGCGATGCGCACGTGCCAGCCCAGCGGGATGAGGCGGATGTAGCGGGCCACGATGGGCGGCCGCAGCAGGTTCTGCACTGAGGACGAGCGGTCCGAGTTGCCATAGAAAACCTGAGGAGAGAGGTGTGGGCGGGCGGTTAGGGGGCTGAAAATCCTGCCCCATGAGTTTGGGGTGCCTGTGCAGAGCAGAGGAGGAGGAGGAGGAAGGTCCCTCTCTCCCACCCCCAAAATAAAAATAGCCAGACGCAGACAATTTTTGTCACACTGACTGGGTTTTCTGAGTAAGTCACTTCCCCCGCATCGTTCCTCCACTTTTTCTGGTTAAGCTAGACTTAATCTCACCCCATTCTCTCTCATTCGCCTTCTGACAGCAAGGCACCATGTATTTGGAGTGAGTGTGGCTGACCTTGGCTGTTTGCAGTTCACAAGCCGGGCTCCCAGACACGCAGATACAGACAAAAAATATATTTGGGGGCCCTTCCCCACTGCTTGGCCACACTGCCATGCCTCCCACTGCCATGCCCTGTTTTTTTGGGGAAAGCTCAGCATCTCCCCAGGGCTGCAGGAACTGGTGCTTTGGCAAAGCCACCAGAGCCTCCCATGATGGGACCGGGCCATCCCCATGGATGGACACTGGCGATGCCTGGGAGGCAGCAGCCATGGCATCCGCTAGCCCACCTGGGCTGCACGGGGACCACAGGCACCACTGTAGGGTCCCCTGTGCAATTTTTCACTTCAAACCAACCACTAATAAGTGCAGCGTGCGAACAGTTCAGTGGGTTGTGACTTAAATAGTTGCAGATTTTGTCTCAGGGGATTTTCTGCATCGTTAATTTTGCACTAGCCCTGGACTTACAGCAAAAGAAGGAGCACCCATTTTGCAGTGCCCAGGCACGGCTGGCATAGTGCGGCCCCAGCCAAGAAAGAGGTTTTTTCGTGGAGGTGCCACTTCCCCTGCGATGCCAGCTAATGCCTCCATCCTGCCGAGTTTAGTCTAGACTCCACCATCATCATTAGCAAAAAATTTATTTTGTCCTTCTGCAATTGGTCAGCGTGGCACTTGCTCTTACCATGGCGGGGGGACACCCCTCTCCATGCTGCCCCTGGATGTGGGGTGAGCGCCAGGCCCCATCCACCCTGCTGCTCCCACAGGAACCCCTCTTGGGGCACCTCCTTGCCAAGACCCGATGCTTTTGTGTCACCAGATGTGCCCCCTGCTCCACCAATGGCTGAAGCGTAAAGTCCACTGACCCGGTTGTTCCCGGTCTGATCCTTGTAGTAAACCCAGTTGAGGTTTTCATCGGTGCGGTACTGCATGCTGTACTTGGTCATCCACTCGTCGGCATCGCAGCGCCCTTGCGTGAGGATCCCCGAGATCACCTTCACCTCCTTCAGGTCGATCTGCAGCCACTGCCCATTGTCCTGGTACTTGGAGAGCCACGCACACCTGGGGGGACACCGCCAACCCCGCTATATCCTCCGGCCCTGCCCTCCCGGGCGGCCCCTCCTGCCCCCACACTGCTGGGGTTGCCCCAGCCCCCCACACCCGCCTGCCCATGGGACCCCTCAGTGTGGCATTTTCGGACTCACCCGAAGCCTTGGCCGTTGAGGCGGGCCTTGTTGGCTGTCCAGGAGGAGTACCAGCCTGTGTACTGGTCGGGGTTGGAGCAGCTTATCTGGTCAGGGGTGACGGCGCCGGACTCGAAGCCCAGGGGCTTGTGGTAGGGGCACTCTGCAGAACAAGGGAAAAAACATGCTACCATAAGGCCACGAGCGGCTGGCTTTGTTTCCTGGTTGCATTTGCACACTTGTCAACACCCTCTGTGGTTTCACTGCTCCCTGTCCTCCCTGGCCAGGATGCTGGGGATGCTCTTAAACCTGGACAACAATCCCTGCAGTATTTGCTCCCAGGGGCCATGGGGTCTTCATTTCTAACTCTTCTCTTGTATAAATTTCTGACTCGTCTCTCTCTCAAACTTCCCAAACCTGTGCTGCCTGCAGCATTTGGGGGGGAAGGTTTTATTCAGATGTTGCAGTCCAAATCTCCTTCTTGCAAGCATGTGGAAGCAGATCCAGACTGGATCCATCAACCTGGATCCAACCTCCAGGCTGTCAGCCTCTGCCTGGTCCTTGAGAAATGCCTGGCATGGCTTTTCTTGCTGGACTTTATCTCCTTCTGCTCCTCCATCCACTGTCTTGATTTATGGCTATGCCTGCACGGCAAAATTGCTGAGCCTGCTCTGATCATCCCTCCACAAGCACCCTCAGATCTTCTGCATTTTCTGCTATGGGGACTATCTTTGTATCTGGAGATGGTCTTGTCTTGTGGAAAATCTGCGGGTACTCTGGTGCCAGTGAGGTGTAATGCTTGGCCCTGCCGAAGGCTCAGGGGTCTCCATCTGAGTTTTTGCCTTTGGATCTTCAGGCTACCAAACCTGACCCCACAGCTGTCTTCTGTGATAGCAAGAAGTTCAGCAAGACTCCCACTGGCTGCAAAACCACGAGGGGCAGAAATATTCGTTCATCATTAAAACTTTCTGTGATGGGTCACCACACAGTGCTCTGGAAGGTAAGCCTTTGGTGATGCTGCCATGCAGAGCGCCTGCATGCTACCTGGACCTAGTTGGGGGTTTTTTTGTTATGTTCATTTTTTATGCAAGCAGGTTATCACTACGTATCTAGATACAAATAAAGAAGGTGCTCACAAGCGTCAGATGGGAATTGCCTGGGCAAACATCTATATCATGGGCAGCATTTTTCTAATTTTGCAGCCTGTGGAGCATGTGTGGTCCCCCAAGGGTGACTGTCACATTTTCCAGTTTAGTGTAGTTCCTTTCATGATTTTCAGCAATAAATGAGCAAGCAAAGCTCTGCGCAGCTTCACTCATGAGTAGGATGTTTCCTTGCCTTAGCCATGCCTGACCAACCAGCATGATGCCTCGTGTTAAAAATGACCGACGTGAGGAGCATCAGCAGGCGCCCAGGGCCCGGCGTGACCACAGCCTCCCCGGTGCAACGCCCCAGCACTGCGGCGGCACAGTCGATGTCTCATTAGCAAGCTCCACTAGGTCGATACAGTATGCATCAATATCTCATTAACATATCTTGCTCAGTTGGCAGCTCATTAACGTGGTTTTCCCCGTGAAAAGACATAGCCGCCATCCCGCCTTCCTCCAGGCACGGAAACATCATGCTTTTCCACTGCATTAAAAACCCTTGCTCCCCTTGTGCAAGAGGGCGGCCGGGCTGGGGTGGCTTTGTGTGTTTACTACTCGTCAGGCTTATCTTGAACACCACGTAACTTTACTTTTAGCAACATTAATCCGCAGACCACACAACCGTAATGCAATTAGCAGGTCACCTTCTGGCGCGTCTGGCTGCATCACGCGCAGGGACCCGCAAAACAGATGCCTGGTGCCCACCCGGTCAAACTGGCTAAGCCATTTAACGCCATTACCGCCAACCTGGAGAAAACTCGTGCAGCGGTTGCAAGGCCAGCTGCTCCCCTCTGGCTGTGCCAGAGACAGCTCTGCAACACCTCAGCACAGCTGCTCTGCAAACCGTCCCCAGGCAGCGGGGACGCCAGTCCACACTGCCGTGGCTGGGCTGGGCTGGGCTGGGCTGGGCTGCATGAGGAGAGTGCAAAGCCCCCCTGCCTGGGGAGAGAGACAGCTGGAAGATAACAGTGACAACATTCCTTATTCAGGAGAACAGCCTTCATTGGTCAAGGAAGATGCCTTCATTACTCAGCTACAGAATGCTAATGCGTGAGAGCACCCATCACACCTAGCCTGGACAGGAAACCTAGAGCCGCTCTTCTCACACACGTGTCCCTCGGCCATGGACGGATCAACCAAATATGCCATGTCTCCTTCCCTTCCCTTCCCTTCCCTTCCCTTCCCTTCCCTTCCCTTCCCTTCCCTTCCCTTCCCTTCCAAGGGGCTTCTCTCCAGGAAGATATGGGAAGGCTGGAATTAGGTCTCCCCACAACAGTTTTAAACTGAAAGAGGGTAGGTTTAGATTGGACATAAGGAAGAAGTTTTTTACGATGAGGATGGTGAGCCAACGGAGCAGGTTTCCCAGAGAAGTTGTGGATGCCCCATCATTGGAAGTGTTCAAGGTCAGGTTGGATGGGGCTTTGAGCAACCTGGTCTAGCGAAAGATGTCCTTGCTCATGGCGGGGGAGTTGGACTAGATGATCTTCAAAGGTCCCTTCCAACCCAAACCATGCTGCGATTCTGTGATTCCTTGGTGCAAGCGACAGCAGGGTGGTACCAGGCTATAGCAAGGCTTCGGACAGAGAACTCTACACTGTTAAGGTTAAACAGCAAGAAAACGTGCAGTAGGAGAAGGCTGGCACACTAGGCGTAGGTGCCGTTAGGGAGCCACCGTAAGAAGGACTTCCCAAGGGGTTGGTCGGGGATCTCTGCTGGGCCAGCTGCGATTCAGCATAGCCATGAGGCTCTGCGGTGCGTGTGAGCATGCCAGTGCTGCTCCTCGCACATGACTCCAGGGCTGCAGGAAGCAGAGGGATCCTACATGGTGACCTGGAGTGTGCAGTAATCTCCATTTGTCCAAAATCTGCTTTACTGCAGCTCCATGCAAAGGGATACAGTTACAGGTGGACGATGTGCAGGTGCAGGGTGGCACCTTCTGAATGGAGAGAGTCTGAGACAAGAATGCAAGGAGTGCAGGGACCTGCCCATCACAGGTGGTCTTCGTGATGATGCTGTGGCAAAAAAGAGTTGTGGTGGCCAGCCCTTTGAAAGGGAGTGGTGAGCTCGGGCAGTGCCATGCCAGCTCAGACTCATGTTTGGAGTAGTGCTTATGGGTTTCTCTCATAAGAGACTGGAGGAAGCCCTCAGAACAAGGGATATAAAGTGACATTTCTGGAGTTCCTATAAGTGATTCTTCCGCATCACAGGGGCTGCCTCCTTCCTCTTCATACTTGCCCCAGCAGGCAGCCCTGTGGAGATACCAGCTGCAGAAACTGGAAGGACAGAGCCTGAGAAGCCGTGACCCTTTACTGGGGATGTCTGGGCCACTCTGCCCTGGGGAAGAGACACCACCCATGCATGGCAGATGAATCGTCTCCTTGTAGTTTCTCTGGGCAGGGAAGAAGCCTGTGGGCAATGCTCAAGCTTGGGCGAGTCCCAGGTGGACACGGCTTCCACAGGAGCAGGGTGCTTGGAGGGAGAGCTCAGGGGAAGCAGATGGCCCAGCAAGGATGACTGGAAAGGCTCTGCGCTTGTCAGCTGCCTCACGCCACGGGAGGGAAACCTTCAGGTCCAACACAAGCATAGGATAGAAATGCCTGGGGTTTATTCCTCCTCTCATTTCTGTTTGCATATGCCTGCAAGCTCTAGCGATGGTGTCATATCTTCTTGTCAATACACATTTTTATTTGCTTTCTAGCCCATCCTGGCTTTCACTCAGACCTCTTCTAGGGTAACTCATTTAACCTCCTCCTCCTTCAGGGCAGCCATACCAAATGCTGAGCATGGGGGTGACTGTTTTCCCCGTCTATCTCCCCTGGAGAACCCGGGAGCAGCAAAACACACCTCAAGTTGTTGCACAGCCTCTTGCAGGAGCTGGGAAGAGGTGGTTGCTAGTGGGCATGAGGCAGGCAGGTACCACCTTTGGCACCCAGCCCCAGAGGGGGTGAACACCTCTGACATCTGCATGACAGGGGCCTGAAGAAGAGTGCAACTTCTGTGGGACACATGAGCTAAAACTGAGGATCAGCTGGGCACCGATAACATGACCTGTGAGGAACGGCTGAAAGAGCTGGGCAGGGGCAGCCCAGAGAAAACTCAAAGGAAACACAATTGTGGTCTTTTACTGTTTAAAAATATGCTGCAAAGAAAGAATAAACTGTTTTCTTTGACCCCTGGGGAGAGGAGAAGATGTCACAGGCTTAACTGCAGCAAGGGAGAATCAGCCTAGGTTGTACAAAAGGTTTCCTACAGCAAATCCTGCACACAGCAGTAGCTGCCCCAGTCTGTTTCTGTAGAGACAGGGCAGGCAAGCGCCTGCCGGCACCAGCCAGCCTGGGCCACCCTGGGTGACCTCCCGAGGCCCAGGCATGGCCCCCGCTGCTGCTGCCCCTCTGCCCGAAGGTACAGGGTCCCTCTGCACCTCCCACCAGTGCAGCTCCCCCGGCCCCACCAGGGGCTGGGTTTCGAACAAGTACCACCATAACATGCCGCCTCTGCAATGCAGGGTGCAACAGGGGAAGCTGCTGAAGGTCACCAAACATGGCTAAAAGTGCACTGGCCCATTACCTGGCATGCACTCTAAGCTGTTAGTCCTGCTGGACCACACCGAATTAGGACCTCCTTGGCAATCGCATTTGCAAGCCTTGCTGTGCCACAGCTCCAGTCTCTCATCCTAAAAGGAAGGTAAAAAAACAATAAGAAATCAACATAGTCATCAACAATAGTGACACAAAGCTAAACCTGAGTCCTGAAGCTTAGACAGACACTCACGCCTGCCCGAGCTGCAGCACCTTCTCTGAGCCCCTTTCTTCATGCCAGCCCGGCACGAAATGTGGGATGACTGCCCGTTGGATTCAGAGGTCAGAGCATGTCTGGGCTTAGAGGCCCAGGTGCCTTCACCCCGTCGGCCCCGAGGCCCCAGGGCCAGGCAGTGTTGGCCCCCGGCATCTATCCGGCAGCCAAACCAGCCAGAGAGACTTACCTCTCCCGGGGACAGGGCCAGTGCAGCTGGGGCAGCGGGCATGGCGGGAAGAAGAGAGAGAGAGAGATCAGAAACAAAGATGCTGCAAGCAAACGTCGGGAAATGCAATGAACATTTACTCCTGAGCTGGGGACAAATAAATCGAGGAAGGACTGACAAATCTACTGCGTTTCCCCAAGCTGATTGCCAGGAGAAAGCAAGAGGATGTGGGCAGGAACAGGGCACTACGTGTGCCCGTGCTGGTGCTACTCCCCCACTGTGTTTTCTTTTCGACGCCTTTGGCATCTCTTCTTTCTGATCAGATACGCCTGAAACATCCTGAGGAGAAACCCATGCCGGCCCCCTTGGCCTCTGCTTTACAGCTAATTTCGCCCCTATCCCTTTTTGCCGTCTTCCTGCCCCACAGTTTCCCTGTCCCCTTTTGCCCTTAAAACGTGTGAGCTGATTTCACCCAAGGGTGAAATCTCAGCTTGGTGCCACCGCAAATCCCCAGTGCCTTCAGAGGAGACAGGACACCCTGCGAGGTGCCTGGCCTGAGATCACTCCCGCTGGATGGGATGGAGGAAAACGAAATGTAAATAGGTCTTCCCAATCCATCTTACATATGAGACTCCCTTTTATTTCTTTCTTAGAGAAAACCAGTTGTTGTGGCTGTAGAGGAAGAGCCGCTATTTTTGTAACATCTGACCTGTTTTATCTCCTGCCTGTCACCGAGCAATGGCTTTTTTATAAGCCCTTTCCTTACTGAAAGGGCTTTCCCGCTTCCCAGTGCAATCCAAAGCAGACTATGTTAATAGCATTTGGACTGGCAGAATAGTGCCCAGACAACTATGAAAATAAAATAACTAAAAAAAATAGTCCCGTGACTACTGATAACTCATCAACACAAGTCAAATGTCAAACATTTGTTTTCAATACCAGTAGGGAATCTGCAAGCCACTAAGGACCAAGCTATTGAGCAGGTAAAAACTTGCATAGAGGAGCCATGAGAAACCCGCCATCTCCAAACAGAGGTTTTCTGGATAGGAAAAGAGGATCTTTTCACCAAATGAATTAGACTCTGAATTATTCACTGAAATCTAGTTATGATTTATTCATTCATACACTGTCACTTTGCTGAGCCTAGGAAGCTCCAACTAATGCTGGGAATTTACATCCCACATTTCTATAGCAAGTTTCATCTCAAAAGACTCACAAACACTGTGCAATTATAATCAGCTGAAATATAAACTATATACAAAGTTCCATTTATTACTCAAATGCAACTGCTCCCTGGGTGTGACATGGTGCCTGAATGTATCAAGAGTCTGAAAGAAAGACCCCAGCAAAGAACAAAATGATCAAGAAATAAAGAAAAAAAATCCTTTCTTTAATGTGGAGATGGTCTCCTTTGCTTCAGTGTCCCAGGCCATTATTTCTGGCATCAGGAACTTACTGCATTAACCCAAGGCATCGGTCCTGGCAGAAGAGGTAAACGTCGGGCTACAATAAAAATATGTGGCTTTTAGTCAGGCCCAAGAGGGAGGCAGGAGGGCACCCAGAAGCAGGAAAACATGGGTGCACGTCTCCAGATCTGGCCTCCTGGAAAGCGTAGGCTGGGGGCCATGTGCAACACTGTGCTCCACCTTTCCCAACAGAGATGTCACCCAGCCAAGTCCCGTGACTTCTTGTGCAACAACAAAACCAAGGCGGAGGTGCAAGCCCAAGGCCACGCAGTGCATTGCCACCTCTCTGCTGTGCCACACAGCACGAGGGTGGTTTAAGTTAAAGCTGCCTGTCATCAGATCAATACGCTACAAACCAAGACATTATCAACTATCAAAACTGTATTGCCTTTGCCAATAAAAGCAATGCAGCGCATCTCCAGCTCGCTTGATGCTTTCTTTGATGCCAATGCTGGAGCGGCACTGGCAGCGGGGGCATGGGAGCTGGGCCGGGGGGAGCCGCCCCTGCCCCCCCGCCCCATGGCACGGGGGTTGGCCTTTCGTGGCAGGATGGGTGCCTGTCACGCGTCCCCACAGCCCAGGTCTGAGCTCACGGGGCTGCAGCCTCAGCTCCTCCAATCCGCAGGTGTTCAAGTTTCATTTAGAGATGTGTGCTCGCTACATATTTCTTAACCTCTTTATTTTCACCTTTGGAAGACTGATTTTTGTGGAAAACCTTTTGTGGGTCATTTTGTGTTTTCCTCCCAGCGGTTAAATGCACTTTGGCCTGGCAATGACCTGACAAGTAAGTGGAGCCATACAGAGGTGAAAGCAAAGGTGCCTGCATCTTTTTGCATAAATACTTGCCTTGGCTCCCCTGGAGCACCCAAGGTGCTGCAGGGGGACTTTAGTGGCTACAGAGAAAACCTGGTAAACAAACTAGCAAATTAATATACTTTGCATAGGAATAAAATATTTCTCTTTTCTCTTCCACTGCATACCAGCAGCCCACTTACATGTGTGTCAGGTACATTTGCCCAGCATGAGGAAGACTGTATTGTGGTGAAGCCTACTTTTGTGCACCATGTGCCTGCAGTGGGGAAAGGGGGTGTGAATTACCAGGCTGATATAGGGGTATTACTTTGGGTCCATGCTGAGCCCTTCAGCAGGCCTCCTGAGTCCCTGCCGGGTGTTTGAGAGCCAAGATCAAAATTTGGCACCTCATTGACAGATGCAGCTGGAAACCCAATGGCTGTGAGTGAAACAACAGAAAAAAAAAGGAACAGTTTTCAGGTGGGTGGGTGTACGGTAGCACCCACTCAACCACCAGGAATAAACCCTCCTACCCTGGCCGCCCTGACGTTGCTTGGGTAGCTGCACCCTGCCAGTGATGCCTGCTCCTGAGCTACAAAAGCGGCTTTCAGGGTTTTTAGGCTTGTCAGCCAGGGGACATCACTGCAAATCAAGCAAGGGTGTGAATTTCAAGCACAAAAGCCCTTTTTTCAGTGCAATGTGTTATTGGGTCAGCCCTGCGACACACAGTGGTGCAAAGGCAGTGCCAAGGCAGGGGTGCCAGCCTGCCGCCCCTCTGGCTGTCCCCAATGGGCTGGGGGCCTCCACACCTCGCCGCATGGCTCGCTGGCATCTCAAATAGGAGGTCAACTATGCCTTTTTGAGCTATAAGAGGTTAACTGCTAAGGGCTCGCTCCCATGAGCAGCTCAGCCATCCAACCGCTGGCAGCCGCAGCCTGCGGCACAGGGGAGCCGGCAGGCTTGGCTTGGGGTAAGCATGGCAGCGGATGGGCCAAACATCCTGCCTGGGCAGCGTGGCCTGATAACCCCTGGCATCGGGAGAGGAAAGGAGAGGAAAAGATGCCCTTGCCTGCAGTCGGCCGGAAAAAGTAGTAATTGATATATTGGTGTGTTTACAGCTGTGATGAGCCCTGTCCTACAAAGGAAATGAAGAGGAAAGCTGGCTGCCAATAGTCTAAAAATGTGATGGCCAGCATGCTTTTACAGTGAGTGTGTTTGCCTTCAAGGAAGGTTACAAAGATAATTGGTAGTTGTAGGTCAGACAGAACGAATTGCTGCAATTCGTGGGAGTCATAAGTCCTGCACAGCCGCCAGGGGCTGTTGTGTTAAAAGTATAGGACTGAAAAAAACCCCAAAATGTTAAGAAGGAAAGAGCCCTATTTACAGCCCCCACAGTGCCCCAGGACATTCAGCAAACCATCAGTTCAGTGAAGTAAATTATTATCTGTGCGTGTTTGTGAGAGGCAGGGAGATACGGCATGCGCCTTTCCTGTCCCTCCATCCTGCCCTGAAGCATGGCGCATCCAATGCACTGCCATCCACAAATGTCACCCTGTAGCACAGGATTTGGGGACTGGGGCTTGGGCAAGCATCAGGGGATGATTTTGTGCCGGAGCACCCATCCCAGTGAGGCCGGGCTGGAGCACGGACCCCGGGGCGGCCCCGCTAGGCACCCACCACTGGGCAGGATGGAAGGGAGAGAAATCCCAGGGACTGTCCCAGATTTGGAGGAGGAGGAAAAGAGCTGGTAGAGGCAGTCCTGGGAAGCCGGGAGGACATGGGTTTCCCGAGGTGGAGGTGGGATAAAGCAGCAGCCACAACTTGGGCTACCTGGGGAAAGGAAGGGGCAAGTGGTAGCAAGGAGGCTCAGCTGCTGGCATTGTAATGACAGGAACAGGTAACTACATGTCTCAGAAAGTTTGTGGTCATTAAGAACGTGGTTGAACAAGAGAAAGAAAGGAGGAAGGTAAGTGTGGGCAGAATTAACACCGCCAAAGGCTGGGCACATTTTGATAAGGTCAACTCTGAGAAATCATATTGAATATCCTGACTGTAGAGCCACAACAGCAAGCCATCTTTTTTTTAGTGTGGATAGAATTAATGACAGATGTACAAGCGTGAGAAAGCACATTATAAAATAAAACAAAACAGAGAAATAAAATATAACACAGAATAAATGTCAGTCACTCAATTTACTGGAATAAGTTCACATAAACCTGGTCATTGCAGGCAAAGTATGTGGAAAATGTTAATAACTTTGTTAATTGACTTTAGATGTTTATTTGTTGATTTAGGTGACCTAGAAGCTTCAGCTGGAAAAGAGTTAATTTTGCCTTTGATCTCTGTAAGCAACATCTCCGTTTAACAGAGCTCAGAGAGACGAGCAAAATTATTTTCTCTTCGCTTCTCTCAGTGGAGAGCACTCCCTCCATGATGCAGCGCTTTCCCAGCATGGTGGCTCCTGCTGCATAGCTAGTCACCTGCTTCCCTTCTGCACGTGTGGGCCATGGGGCAGGGGAAAGGAAAACAGCTTAAAAAACAGAAAAATGTGACTGGAGCCCCAGAAAAGCTGTCACAGAAATGAAAGAAGTGACTGGAATGAATGGCACTGGTTTTGTCACGTTTTCTGAAAGGCAAACCATTGCAAGTCCCTGTTTTCCTTGAGTGCCACATTAGAGAGCATCCAGAAGCAGAGTTAGGTGAGGCAGCCTGTAAAGCAACACAGAGGGATGAGACACTGAAAAAAGCATTGCGGTACCTCTGTGCCCATCAGGTGCTAGCTTGTGGGTTGCTACATTATTAACCTAGGCTATTTTTACATCCCAGCGCTGGAAATCGTGCCAGGCGAGTGAGGTGACTCACATCAGGCTGCACCAGCCTCGGTAGCAAAGTGCATTTGGGGAAGCTGCCACATCCCAGGCCACTGTCGCCCATGGCGTTTTTCCCATCTCTCCTTGCCCCTGCGCCAGTGGCGATGGTCCCAGGGAGCCCTGCTGCAGCCATGGCTGGTCCCCAGGTCCCCTTGGCAGGCATAGCCCCCTCGCCCGGTCGCTTCGTGGTTGCTTTTTTTGTTTTTCCCCCAGGGCTTTTTCTGTGGCCATGCTAAGCAGGCTCTGCGGGGACCATGTCGTGCAAACAGTGCCTTTATTTCTAAAAAGTGCAGGCTTTAAATGGTCCTTGGGAGCTATGCTGGCAGACAGATACCCCCAGGGCATACACAGATCTGTGTCCACCAAAAGATTTTGGGAGCTAGGCTGGCCTGGTGAAAGCAGGGCATTCATCCAGGGGCTCTCACCACCTAAAGCTGCGCTGGGCCAAATGCTCAGCCTGTTTCCCCTGTAGGGGATATTCTGGCCCTGGCACCCCCCAGGAGGGCACCGCCACCCCGGCACACATCAGCCTGGGAGGACTCATCTCTGCTGATCACTGACAGGCACGGCCAGAGCCAGAGACTGAAGGCAAGAGGACCAGCACCAGCATCAGCCTGTGGAGGGGAGAAGGTCTCATACTTTCTGTTAAGCTCCTCTCTCGTGCTTTAACATGGCTGCTATTTTCATCATTCATTTTGTGGGGATTTTTCATGGTTTTATTATTTTCATTTCCATTTCATTTTTTTCATTTGAATGATTTTTATTTGGTTTCCATTTTCATTCATTTGTATTGTGTCTCATTTAATATTTACTGGTATTTATCTGAAAGTGAGAAAAAACATACTTAAATAATGACAAATATACCTATCTAATGCATATTCATTTCTCTTTTACACCTGCCGTCTCCATAATTTTTCTACAAAATTTTTTTATGTTGTGAAAATATTTGAAAAAAACATAAATAATTTGGAAAAAATCAACCTTTTCCCCTTTTCTTCTTCAGAGATGTGTAATTATCTTTTTTTCCAAAGTGTTCCTTTGAAAATTTTTGGCAATTTCTGATCTTATTGACATGTTTGTTCCTTCCTGCTCAGAGCTCTGCAGAACATTGCCTGCATAGTAATTTCATTAGATGTATCGATTATGCCAAAGGGCGGCACTAAAGATGTTATTTACTGTGATCCAGAGGTGGGTTTGGGCCTTTGATTTTGGTTTTTTTTCAAAGCTGAAAAAAACAGAGGGAGAAAAAGAAATCCACTCTTTTAAACTGCTGAGATGTGCTTATTCCCCGACGTGTAGTGAGCACGGATGGAGTAATGCATCGCGGGCACGTCACATTCAATGTGCTAAAAGCATATTCATGTCAATCCAGGGCTCGGGGTGCTCCCCCTCACCATATGGAGGGGGCCCGGCAGCTGCTGCGGCTCTCGTCGCAGAAGCCTGCCTGCTGCACCATATGCTGCTGCTGCTGCGGTGGTGTCCCCGGCAAACACAAGCCCAGCCAAGGCGTGGGGGCTGGGGGTGCTCCTCTAAGCCACTTGCTCTGCAGGAGAAAATAAGCTAAGGAGCTTATCATGGCATCAGTGCCCGTGGCTCAGAGGACTGACCTAGCGGCACCTTCACCGTGGTGGCAGAGGCAGGAGTGTGAGGGGAACCTGGGCAAAGGGTCGCTGCTCGCTCTTTATCCAGAAGAGGACACTTGGACCACGAAGCAGAGAAAAACAGTAAATTAAGAAAACCAGCAAATTAAGAAAATAAACTAAAAACCGAAGGAGTGATGCCTGGAAAGTGATCCTGCAAGTAATTTTTCACTGCAGGCTCTCTGAAAATATCCTGATGTGTGGGTGTCTATTAAAAGCAAGCTGTGTCTGGGATTCAGAGCAAGGTATGAACTCATTCCAAGGACTAATTGCGGTTATGCCACCCATCGGGAAAAAAATGCTGGAGTCCGGGTAAAAACAGCCTTCCAAGAAGCTCAGGCACCAGTAACCTTCCCATGTGAAACAAAGGAGAGTGAAGAGACAAGGTATGAGGGGAACGCACAAATATTTGCTGGAAGATTAAGAGGAAGACCTATTAATTAGACAGAGCGGGGTATGGTCAAGCATAACAGGATGAAATGAAAGCATGGCTAGTTGAGGAACACTTTTCTATCCATGAAATTTGGTAGACCAAAATATTCAGTGGAAACAGAGAAGGATAGAAAAAACTAGACGAAGCAAAACACTGAGAATTCAACATCCATGGGGGAAAAGCTGGACTGTCTGATAAATCAGACAGTTTTATCTGTGGGACAGATAAATTGTCCCACACTCCAACAGATCGTACTCTATTCACCTGGTAATATTGGTAGATACTGCCCAGCACTTAGCAAGAGCAACCTCAGCCTTGTTTAAGATAATAGCAGCTTTGCCATTGGCTTCGATGAAGCCAGAAGTTCAAACACAACCCAGAAAATGATCTCCTCATTCCACAGCTGGGTTAATTAAAATGGAAGGAGACCGTGACCCTGAATTTTCTGGCTTCTTCTAGCTCCTGCTTGCCTGTTATCATTGCTACTTTTCTGAAAAGTAAATTTGAGAAAGCCTCAAAATTGATAAATACTTTTCCCATTTTCTTGACTTACGATTGCTTTTTGTTCTTAAAGTGCCTTTGGAAGTCTTTTCCAGGCCAAAATACCTGAAAGAGCCTTTAAAAAAAGGCAGATCTCCATCAGCAATGTCTTGCTGCTAGAGAAAATGATCAGGTTTTGATTAATCAAGAGTTTTGATTAATGAAGGACCAGTCTTTCATGTTATACTGTACCTCATTTTTCAAATCAGCATTATTATTTACTCACTGGCTCAGCTGCACTACAATTTTCTTTGCAAATTCATATTTTGACAAATTATATGGCAATTTTTTCACACTGCAATTATTTTGTGAAACAGAGTTTTACTACTGAATATTCATAGAGCTGGAAGAACGCTGCTCACTCATGTACATAAACCACACATCTCCTCCACAATTTTGCCTTTCCCTGAATTATTATGCTTCCATGAGAACGTAGATAAGAGCTTGCTCTGTACCCCACAGTCCCTGGCAGAAGAAAGAAGTGTGCATGAAACAAGAAATACAAAGAGGGACATTTGAAAGTGCCTCTCAGGAGGCAAAGTGCGTACCTTTGTACCAGAAAAGAAGAGACAGCAGGACGCTTCCCATCTTGAACTGCATCTTTTCCTTCCTCTTTTGGGAATAGCTCCTTAGCGTTCTGCTTGGCTTGCTGGGAAGGCATGAGATTAACTTAAGCATTGCGTAAGCACCTTACTCTCCTCCATACTCATGATTTTATCAAGTACCATCAAGCCAACCACACAATTATCACTGTCAAGCTCCATCCTAGAGGATGTGTCATGCGTAACAGTTTTTAAAAGGTAAGAAGTACTGAGGTACTGACACTCTTGAGTGCAACTCTGAT
This sequence comes from Pygoscelis adeliae, assembly GCF_000699105.1. NCBI lineage: Eukaryota > Metazoa > Chordata > Aves > Sphenisciformes > Spheniscidae > Pygoscelis > Pygoscelis adeliae. Next base: position 2,265,158 of record NW_008824940.1, read on the forward strand.
TGTGTATGTAGACATATGTCCAAATAAACAAGGATATACCTACCTAGAAACCATGTATACCTCCCATAGAAATGCAGATGTCTAATGGTTATAAAATATATGTAGTATATATTGTCTGTTGTATGTAGTATGCATTTATTATCTTCCACCCCAATTATTTACCTCTACACTATCAATGCCTTTCCTAATAATAGCTGTGTGTGGAAATCTGCCCTGGCCTTACTGCTCTTTCAGTCACCGAATTGCAAGGGGCTGAAAACTGCAATTAGTAGATCAAACAGAAATAGCACATTTCATTTGTTTACTTGCTGAGCTGTAAAAATCTCAAACCAAATAAGTAAACCTCCCTTTGCTAACAGTTCTACCTATAGTATCCTCTCAACCAGTTTACATCAAAGAGAGTTACACATTTGATTTTAAAATGACTGAAAGATTCAAGACAACAACAGACTGCTAGTGACTCCAGTGGATCTTGCACCTGTTCCTCCAATCTCTGTTAATTATGTGCAATTAGCAGTGAATTTTTAATGGAGGTTTTTGAAAGCAAGTGCTTCAGAAGCAGCTTGCTTTGTTTCAAAAGATCTCGGATTGTATGCACAGGGAATAGATTAAAGTGCTGCATAGATTACGTGGGCTGCACTAGTGAATTAATCTAGACCTGTCTCTAGTCTTCTGGTCTACATCCATTCAAAAAATGCTGCGCAAACAAGGATGCTGACTTTTCGGAAACGGTCCCCTGGGCAGGATTCATCTCACCTGCCTTTGGATACCCACAAATTTGGAATGCCCTGTAAATGGGATGTCAGGTACGGCATCCCTCTGCAGTCGCAGCTCCAGAGCCGATGCATCCCGGCCTCACCAGGGCGTGCAACATGGATGGGATGAGTCTCCTGCCAAGGGGGCTCACTGCTTTGCTCAGCCTCGAGCAGTTTAACCTCCTCAACCCAACACTTCTCCTGCTTTAATCTACCCTCAGGGAGAGGGCAGGTTACCGCAGGCAGACCCCTGCATGGACATGGCCATCCTGCTTCATGGACCTGGGCCAGCTCACCCCAAACACTGGGAAGCATCAACGCATGGCAGAGCGAGCAAGCAGGGCGGCTCGTCCCAGGCACCAGGAAGGAGGCCATTTTCCTAAGGGCAGGGGGCTGCTCCTGATTTTTTTTTTCCTCCTCACACTGCGTATGAGGCTTCACACTCATACGCAGTACCCCTATCGGGTCAGCAAGATCCACCAGAAAGTCCAGCCAGGGGGTGAACAAACGTGAGCCTCATTGAGGGTACCAGGGAAGCCTCTGGTCATCCACCACGGTGCGGCATCTTGCTCCAGGCTCTACACAGTATGCGGGCAAGATGCTCTCTCTCCCCCTCTTTGCCATCTGGTCTAAAATGGGCTGCCACAGAGACAGAGATTTCCAGAGCTGCTGAGGACACACGGATGTCTATTCCCTCTCTGCATTGATGAGCACTTGGTATCTAAATCCCATGGGCTTGAAAATCCCGTCTTAAAAATCCCTAAATACCTTCATCCACATATCTCTTGGAAAACCAGACCAGGGCTTCAGCCTCTTGCCTTATGGTCTCATGAGCACAGGTCACTGGGAAGCAGAGCTGCCCACCCAGAGAGAAATCACCTCCTGTATTTAAAAAAAAAGAAACCAATTTCTCTCCCATCACCCCACGCAGTTTAAAATCAGCTTGGTTTATGGTCAACTCCACCCTTCAAATCAGTCTTGATTTTGTGTAAGAAATGCAATAGCGCAGGGATCATGTTCAGAAATAGCACAGCTATTATCAGAGGACATTTCATCCAAAGGGACCCCTCAACACTGGTGGCTCCCCAGTTATAAAATTCCCTCCCCACAGGAAAAAGGACAGCCTTTGTTTAAAAATGTGTCTGTAGCATTCAAAAAATCAAATTGGTTCACAAGAAGAGTAGAAGAGCCTTAAAATTAAAGTCTCTGTATAAATACTATGCAGTTCAGATGCTCTGTGTCTAATGTTGTTGATGGTCCTTCATTTTAATAACTGTAAACAGCAAAACCATGCTGCCACTGCAGACAACATTGCTAAATGAATCACATAGTTAATTCCTAGCAAGCATACAAATACTTTCAGGTACAGAAGACAGAAAACATTTTAAAGCCAGTACACAATACAGCACCAGAAAGGGCTACATTTGCCCTTTATAAAAAATAAAAATAATTTTTTTAAAAGGATAAAAATTAGCCTGGCATTGATTATAGAACAAAACTATGGCTGGTACAAACGGTCCAAAGTAGGACAGTTTAGTGACATCCACACTGCTACATAAAACAGGGGCAGGAACTGCCTGGGCAGGTTCACTCTTTTGGCCACACATCTTCTCCAGGTCCAGCTCATGTCCCATTGACCCTAAGACATTTTTGTATGTTTTTATGGCCTTCAGATACTTTGTCGTGCTTTCTTCCCCCAGATTGTGGGAAATAACACAAAGGCCATCCTGCACCATTGGGATGTTTTTAGTCTGTGAAACTGAGAGTACAGCTTGAGTTTCCAGGGGCGCAACATGAAGGCATGGGGGTACGTAAGGGTGCAAAGCCCCTGGGATGGCAGCAGGGGGAATGAAGCCAAGTGGAGGCTGTTTGACACCCTGCCCGGGTATGCTCCCTGGCATGTGTTCTTCCCCAGCTGGGTTAGCTGGCCTGAACCACAATTTTACGAGGAGTTTGCTAAGAATTAAACAGCAATGAATGACCAGAGGCCAGTGGCCCGGTCTGTACCTTGGCCTTGCTTTGTTAACAGAAATAGGTGTAGCTCAGCACCGTTTGAGGAGCCCCATGCCAGCATCTTATGCAGACTTAACGCCTTCTGCCCATAGCCTTATAAGAAATGAATTAGCTTCTGAGCACGGCACAGCTGTGCATCCACGAGCTCTCAAAACACACACATGGGTACAGAGCCCTCCCTGGCGCTTGACCGACTGGCGGCGTGCGCGTGTGCCCTTGGAGAGGAAGCAGGAGGCAAAAGCACTCGCATGTGAGAGAGAAGTGCAACTCCACGTAGCGATTTTGTGTTTCTCCCAAAGTCAGAGTACCAAACAGCTAAATCAGAGCGGCATGCACAGATTCATGCGACTGGGAGCTGAACACACACGACACACAATGTCTCAGCACAAATGTGTGACAGGTGCGCTTTGGTTTTAGCACAGCTAGGGAACGTACAAAATACACATTTATACATGTACACGTGAACCACAGGCATCTCTCAGAAGCAGCATACTGACGTGCCAAGAGAGCAAGACTGCCAATGCTTTCAGAGCTTAAGTCAAACCGTCAGGAGCTGGATCCCCTTGAAATGGATGGAGCTACAATGGTCTACACATGCTGAAAATCTGGCTCTTGAAATAAAATATTCTCTCCACAAGTCTGAAGTGTGAGCTTAAGTCCTCTTCTGAAAAGGAGCCTTTTTCCTAAATGTAACAAAAGACGATGCAGATAGTTACCGGATGCTGGCCACCAGGATCAGGCCCACTCCCTGTCACGCATGCACCTGGGGGAACTGTGGCTGTCGTTGGCAGGGTAGGCACCATGGGATCACCATTCCTATCAGATGCATACCCTACATTAGGAGAAGTCTAGCTATAGCTGATTCAGCTTTGAGCCTGTATCCTGGAAGCAGCCCATCTGTGGAAGACAGTTTACCCAAGAGGCAGGATACATTGCTTTGGCTTCACCTCTCGTGGGCTGCGCACACGCCACTAACCAAGCTAAGCAGAGGAAAGCCAGACCTGAGTACGTCTGCACTTTCAGGCTGCAGGATACACAGGCCCTTAGTGTCGTTACGGTGCTTAACGTTATGACCTTATCCTGCTAGGTCTCACTATGGGTGCTTTCTACCCCAAAGAGCTTTTGCAACCTGGTCCAGGTATCCCTGCACTGCAATCTCTAATTTCAGTTTGCCCATACTCCAGAGTGTTTCTTTAGTAAGAGCAAGCACTGACAAAGGTTAATAGTTTTCTTAAGATGATGATGATTAAGGTAAGTTTCTTAATAAGACCCTGATTAAAGTAATTTAAGCCAATTTTTCTCTTTCATCTTTAAGACAGGTAAATCACACCCTTCCACTCTGATCCTGCAAAGGGAGTCAAGAGCAAACTCCAGCTCAGCGGAGCTAAGGGACCTTCCTCCTCCTGCAGAGACATCTTGGCCCCAGCACCCGTTAGGGTTCCCACGCACAGACAGATGCTGTGGCAGCATCCATGCCCAGAGGTCACCCTTTCTAAAGGCTTGCATGTGCAAAGTGAGACAACATGTTATAATTCAAAAGTTAAACTGCTCCGAGGCAAGCTGAGATGGCTCTTTCTTTCCTGATTAATAAAAATAACGATACACACAGTACAGGGGAAAACAAGGACCAAGTTAACCGTGCTTGCTAGCTGTGCGCTGTGAAAAGCGCTGGCCTTTCTCCGGTGCTCAAACACTCCTCCAAACACAGAGGTGAAAGCAACAGTGCTCCAGTCTGCCCCGCTGAGACACCTCCTTGGAGATGCGTCGGGCTGCAGCCTTTGCCACTGCCGTGTGGGTGCTTGCACACCCTTGGCCCCACCTGGGAGGAGGCACAGGCCGTGGCTTCTCCCCGCTGCCACCATGGCTGCCTCTGGTCTCTGCGGTCTCTTTGGTTACCGGGCTGAGGCACCACAGTAAGGCAGGGATCCCTTGCCCGCGCTGGTGGGGAAAGGCTTCTCTCGCAGGTGGCGTTCAGCCCCGCCAAAGACGAAGCCTCTGACCTGCGGCAGGGAGAGGCCCTGTCTGCACCTCGTGACAGCAGCCAGCCCGGGCCTGCGCTGCACCCGTGAGAAGGGGCCCAGAGTAAGATGCAAAATGGCCCCTAATGGCCTGTAGATCAGGCAGGCTTAAAAGGAGGGGCGACACTCCTTTATTAGGCTTCCAGCTTTCCCATTCCCCCAACACGAGCCACCCGTGGCTCAGCGAGGCCTTGGCACAGCGAGGCCCACGGCCCCTGCGCCACCCTGGGCTTCCCCTCCACACCAGAGGCATGGGGGGCTACCAGCCACCATAAAATGGCTCCCAGGAGTACAGTATGGTGAGCAATCAGATTAAACCCTGTACATCCTGCCCCGCAGAGCTGTGCCCAGGCAGGCAGGTGGAGGGAGCACCAGCCCTCCCTGGGTCTCCCTGCATTTTGGTTGATGTTCTTGCGGGAAACAGCTTTTTAGGGGGAAAAAGCAAGCGCTGCAGCAACATTCTCTAAATTATGCAAATACTCTTAGAAAAACATGTTATTGCACTGGGCTGTGGAAAGGATCCTGCCGGGCCAGGCTTTCCTGCTTGAGGGGCCTTTCCGCTCCCCTTCGCCACCCACTGCTCCTCCCCTGCCGCCGGCAGGACCCGCGCTTTCTTTACGTGCTTATAAGGTTGCCCTTCTTGGGGGAGGAAAAAAACAACCCGAGACTCATCGCTTTAAAGGAAACGACAAAAAACCAAGGGTGAACGCGAAAACAATGTTTGGCGCTGGTTCCACTGGGGCTCGAACCCAGGACCTTCTGCGTGTAAAGCAGACGTGATAACCACTGAACTCCTCCCCTTGCTCCTAGCCTGGCTGTTTTTTGCTTTCACTGCTTGCTGTCCTGCTGTACTGCGCACCCGCGTGGGCGGGCAGCCGTTGGACGCGCGGCGAGCCGTTGGGTGACGAGGGACAGGTTCTGAGGGAGGGCGGGACAGCTCTCCGCAGGTGCAGACCCCGGGCTTTTTTTTCTTTGTTTAAATTGCTGGTTAATTAAAAACGCAGTAATTAAAAATGACCTTAATGCGTTTTCTGCCCCTCGGATAGCTACAGAGGAGCAGTGAAGGCGGTAAATCACTTTAATAGCTCTCACGGTGTGGGAAAGCACAGGTAAGCACAGGTTTTTGTGCGACTACGGTAGGCGTCCCTCTGCGCGTCAGGGCCTTTCAGCTGCCAGCCTCGGGCCCAGATCTGCCTCACCGAACGCGGCCCGGAGAGGCAGGTAGCGAGGGCAGGGCCCACGTGACGGCCTTAACGCCGCGGGTGGTGGGTTCCGTGAGCGCTCCCTTCCCGTGCCCGTATGCGGCGCATCTTCGCTGTCCGCTTGTGCGCTCCAGCCCCGCTTCGGAAATGGCTGGCAAGCCTTCCTGCGCACCCTGCTGCTCCTTTGATTCGCTCGGCTGTTCTGTTCTCCCAGATGAGCGGAGAACGGGCGTCCTTGGGTTGGTGCGTTACGTCTCGGCACCCAGCAGGTTGACCAAAGCGTGGGAAAGGCAGGCTGAGCTCCGCGGGAGGCGCAGCGACGCCCCCGCTGCTTCGGGGGAACGTGCCCGCGCGGATTGTACGTAAATCAGTCACGGGAAGGCGCTCCCCTGCCTGCTGCGGGGTGTTCCAGCTCTCTTTTCGGTGGGGGAGGAAGGTGTAGATGATTCCCTCGGTTCAGGAGACTGTTTAAAATAACGTACGGAGAGAGAAGGCAGAGCCAGAAGTTTGTCAGTGTCAGCAATGCCCTTGAGGGAGCTGTTGCGTGGTGCCTAACGGATCTGCAAAAGTTACGATTTATCCCCTCGGACACAGCATGGGACGCCCTAAGGAGTGTTTTTAAAATGAGGCGTGAAAGCGAGACCATTTGCTTTCTAAAATTCACCTTGAGAGCATCGAGGATTTTCCTTTACGAGCAGGGCAGAGGCCCTGAAAGCGGACCTCGTCGTCTAGCACGTAAAACCCGCGTGTGCTTGCACGGCGGGATCGGAGCGGTTGGGGTGCCCGGGAGGGAGGCGGGCGGGCAGGGGTGCTCGGAGCGGAGCGGCGGGGCGGGCGGGGCTGTGGCCGGCTCCCCGTGC
>NW_008824940.1:2272428-2297222 GCF_000699105.1 Pygoscelis adeliae
CCCCGCGCTCACCGCCTCACCCCCAGGCCGCGGCGTTTGTTACTGCGGAGCTCGGCCTGGGGGCGTTGTGCACGGTACTCCCTGCAACTGGATTTTCGGGGAAGGAAAAAAAAAAAAGAAGTTTTGTTACATGTGGATGTAGCACGAGAAGGCCTAAGTGTTCGTAGGTGTGTCTTTGCTAAAGGGAAGCTGATCGAGCTGCTCATGCTATCCACCCACCCCCCGCCTCCATCCAGCAATATCCAAGATTACTTAGGTTGTAGATTCATTGTGTATCTGCTGCAGAAGATGGCTCTTTGTGAGGGTACAGAGCAGCAGAGCTGTTCCTGAGCAGTTCTGTGCCCTTCTGCATCAGGTATTCATTCAGGGACTTTTTTGTCATCTGTTACGCCACACAATAATTGCCTTGTTTCGCCTATTATGTTTTACCCAAGGGTTTGCACTATTCACATTACCTCAGTCCTCAACCGTACTAAATCCCCACATCCCAAAGGGAGTGGTTTGTAGAAATACAAATTAAGGCACCTGTACAGTGTTTACAGGACTGTGGTTAAAAGTTACGAACAGAAACTATTATTTGGACTATAAAAGACAAGTTTGTTAATTTTCAGAAGCATGTGGTGCCTGTAAGCAAAACAGTGTATTGTTTGTAGCTAAATATCATAGTTACCTTGACTCTTGAAATTAATAATATTTTGCTGAAGCAGCAGATGATTTACAAGGTGGAAAATTTTGTCCTTTTGTCATTAGAAGCATTTTCATAAGGATAAGATGAAAATAGAGGTGAAGAAAATTATTTCCATGGACTTTGCTGACCCCCTACTGTGTATGTGATGGCTGCACTTAGTAGTTGGCAGTTCCCAGTCTTTAAAAAACAATAAAAAAATTTAAAACATACTGATCATTAGTATGTGAGTCAAATCTGTGCACCCTCCTAACCTGGAGAGCCTGATTTAACCCAGAAGCGCCTTTTGGGAAGATACAGTCTGGTAGGCTTGAGGCTTCAGGATGTAGGTTTTGCACTGTCTGTGCAGCTTGTGGTTCACCAGACCAACAAAATGCAGATCAAGCTGTCGTTAAGCAATTCTTGTGCCCACTTCTTTTTCCTCATGTTGCTTTACTAAGATTTGGCAAAACTTGAGTGCTGTAGATGGCTATCATCTCTACAGGCTCTAAGTGGAGGCTGAAGCTAACTTGTGAGGGAGGTAGAGTTGTGCAAATTAGGTCATTAGTCATTGCTTCCCAGAATAATCTGCACTCATCTGATAATTTGGGAAATTTTCCTTTTTTAAAAAATTTGTTCTCATTTTTCAGAAGGTATCCTGATGCTTTCATAGTGTTCTGGTCTAGTTTCTTGGCCTTCAGGAGTTTGGAGGCCCTACAGCTGCCTTTCTTTCATATTTCTGATTTTGTGTTCTTTTTGCGAAGGATGCTAGTTTTGATGTCTTTTATTCATCATCTTACCCAGAATTGTTGGGGGAGGAGGAGATTTCTTTTCCTGTTCACCCAAATTAACCTACTCCTGATTTGTGAGAAAAGATTTCTGTCATCTCGCTGACTGAGACAGAGTTTAAAATTGTTCTGGACATTTATTTCTCTCTTCATTTCTTCTGTTCTTTTTATTCTCTCTGCTTGTGACTGGACATCCAGGTCTCTCAGGCAGGGACTTGTCCCCTGGCTAGTACATTAAAATACTTTGTTGGGTCACATAAAAATACTTCTTTGAGCTTGGTAGGGTAAGAGGAGGGGAGGAGGGTAAGAGGAGGGGAACCACGGCCAGGGCACATTCACTTTGACTATGATTATCTTCAGACTTTCTGAAAAATATGGGTTACATCACTTTGTGGTGGGTGCTTCTGAGAAATAGGCCTGAAGCAGAATTTGAATTATGTATGTGGAATGCCTGCGTGGAGGCTTGCTCAGGAGGTTAATGTTTCCAAAGTATATGGAAAACAGAGTATGTGCTATTACATCAAGAAAGGCTGCTTGTAAAGGGATGTCCCGATTTCTGCGCTAGCAACATAACTGGGTTTTTTCTTGTCATGCTAGACTGCTCAACAACATATTGTCAGGAATTTTTGGCCTACTTTCTGTTGCAGCTGTTGATGCTTGCTAAAACCCTTTTCAGCATCTTAAGTGTGTGTGTGGTACATGACTGCTGAACAAAAAAGCAGTAGTGTCTGTGACCTTGTTGGTGGGACTGGTGTGTTGTCTTTGCCCGATGTAGAAAGGAGAATGGTCTTGTTTGGTACAGCCTATGTCCTTTGACTTGAACGTGAAAGGTTAATTTGGAAAGCACATTTGTGTTTCCTCAAGTTGCATGTTACTGTGATCCCCGTAGATAACTGGAGAGGTGGCTCAGTGCAGCAAGACTGACTCTTTATCAGGTTGCTTGGTCACGTCAGACCACTGAGACAGAGGATGAACAACTTCCATGAGTAACAAAAGAAAACGTGCAGTGGAGGCTTTATATCCTATAGACCCTAACAGCTAAGGGTTTGATCCCTTTCCCATTGATCTTGGATGAAATGTTTCTGATGGATTTGTTGGCCGTTGGAACAAACCTTATAGCCTCTCATTATGCAGAGATCTTGGTAAATGCCAATATAGATGAATTTATCAGGTACAGTAAATGTTTCATAAATAATGTGTATCCCCAGAGCGCAGTGGAAAGAGGTTATGATGTATTTTTGCTTGCATGCATTTTGGCAGAATGGTGTGATCATACATAAATTATTAGCTACTGTAACTCTGATCAGGGAGAGCGCATCCTGCCAGAAAAACAAACATCAAAACTCTTCTGGGTCATGCAGAATTATCGCACCTGGTATGTATGCCATTTACTGTCTCGTCTCACAGGAGAGGAACAGCTTTGAAAGTGAAAGCTTGTGTCTGGGACTCCAGAACCTCAAAGGACTAGCTCAGTCAGTCAAACCAGTGCATTCACACAGTGCCTTCTGCTTTGCTGGTTTGGTGCTTTAAATATCTTTAGCACATTAATAAATGTATCCATTCTGTCACAGTAAGGGCAGTTGTCTGTCTGTCGCAAAAGATGATTTGATCGCTCTTGTCCTTCATGGTGGTGGTTGATGTCTTTAGAACTGTCACTAGACTGATGGCAAAAATTTCCTGAAAATACCATGTTACAGTATTATTAGACGTTTGGGGCAGGGGCAGGAAGGTGAAGATCTTGCTTTCTGTCTGTTTCAGAAATCTTTTGCTCCCTATCCAGTCCTGATGGGACTCCATCACATGGAGAGGCTGCAGAGCAAGGGGCACAGTGATCCCCATCTTGTGCCCATCCATGTGGAGCTTCCTCCCACCACGGCATGCTTTATAACCTGTGGTCCTCTTTGGACGCACAGCCCCCCATGCTGAGCCCACAGAAGTGGCTGCTGTGCTCTGTTCCATCACTTTGCACAGCAGCAAGCAGTCCCTCCCCAGCTTTCAGAGAGGGGTGGAAGGACAGACTGGGGATAAAGGTGGTGTATAGGATGAGTGATGCTGAGGGCTGGGCCCAAGACTATACTGGTGATATTACAATATCGTACTTCTACTGACACCTAATATTTTTGAGTGGTTTGGTGTTGTGTGTGTGTGTGTGTGTTCAAAATTGCAGTGTCCCTGTGCTATTGATATACTGCCCCATGCCAGAAGCGGCAGATACTTCAGGGACTGTTGTGCTAGCAGTGGGCAGTAACAAATTGCCTTGGGCGTGACAGCTCTGCCCTTCCCTGGGCACCTGTGCAGTGACTGAGAGCCTGTGGTCAGCACAGCGAGGAGCTAGGTCAGAGGTGCAGGCCCTGCTGCCGGAGGTCAGGGTTTGTTTTCACCACGGCTTCCTGACCGCGCAGGGGAGCAACGCTGCAGCGTTCTCAGATTGTCCGGTCCCTTTCCAGTAGTCGAATGAGGAGCAGATAAGCCAAAACATGAACCGAGTCCACTGAATTCCAGTCACATGTTTATGGGGAGAACATGTGCATGCACGTGAAGAAATGAAATGTACAGGCGTTAGTGCAGTGCTTCTGAGCGTAAGATTTGAGTGCTTCATATTTATCTGGGTATGACTGAGTGTTTTGGAGAACACCTACATCGTTAGCATGCAGGTGCAATGCCTCATGGTAAATTCAGTATTTTTTTCCTTGAGGGCTTTCATAACCATGCCAGTCACATCAGATAACCAAATACCTGGACAGCCCTTATGTTTTTTTCCGGTGTGCTAGATCTGCTAAAATGCAAATCATTGCCTCGACGCAGCAGAAAGGCCGTTCCTCTTGAAAGAGATCATGTGACTTCAGATGCGAAGCAGATAACTTCAGCCCATCCCTTTCTCTGCCTGAGATTCAGGAGGCATGGTGACAAAAGAGCTCTTCAACAGCACGCGTACAGCGGATCTAGAGGGCTGCAGCCATGAGCTTTCACATCAGGCTGGACGATGAAAACAACATTTTCCCCTGACTATTTCTGAAGAGCAGTGCTCAAGAAATTTCCTCTCAGGAAGCTGTGTAAATAGGTGGAGAGCAAGTGCATTGCAGCTCCAGAGCTCCAGAGAGAATTGGAGCACCTGTTCTGCAGAGCTGCACCCCTCGTTGTGCAGTTCTGCTTCCAAAAAGGGGCTGCTTTCTCTTAAAAAAAGAATCTTCTAAAGGTACTCTTGTGGAAAAAAACTCGATATTCCTGAAGCAGAAAGAAAAAACAGGTAATATCTTTGGGTGGGGTGTGTGTGTATATATATATAAGCTCACTTTTAAAGAGCAAGTTGACTTCATCCTAAGTCTGTATAGGGAATGACAGATGTATGTGGGACTATTTATGATTTTACCCTGAGAAAAATCAGTGTGCTTCAAGCTATAAAGTTTGACCTGGACTGGATCAGTTATCCAGAACTTCTGAGTACAGATGAGATCAAATAGCTTTGAGACTACGGTATTTCATCTACTTTTTGTTTTAGGAAAAAGTATTTTTATGATGATAATTTTGAACCTTGTTCTGATGCTTAACTTAAACTTTACTAAAACCAATATGAATTTCAGCTGAAGCATGAATTTAATTTTTAAACTGGCTCAGATTTCAACACTACTTTCCCCCTTCAAGTAAGGAGAATTAAATGGGATGTCATTAAGACCCTGCTCATTAACTGCTGGATGGTGTGTGATTCAGATTTTCCTTTTCCTCCAGGATAATAAGCTACAACTGTTGTTGACTTTTATGCTCCGGCTGGGTCCAGTTTACTAGAACTAACTTTGCTTCAGGATTTTTAGTTTTCTCCTTGAGTCGTAAAGGAATCTCCTCCTAGAGGCGTTTAACATTTCTGGAAAGTGATATGATGGCTTTGCTTATACTTCAAGGTGATCTGCACCCCATTTGTGCACTTGTATTTGCTACTCCTCTTTTTTAAAAACATTATCCCCAAAGTCTTGCTGCAGAAAAAATGAGGCTGCTTGCTGTGTTTGTTTAATTTCTGCACAAAAAAAGTGCAAATTTTTTTGTAAATTTATCCTGTATTGATTGTAAGTAACACGATCCGGCTTTCTTCCATAATTTTTCTGCAGATTCTCTTTGGACTTGCATGGAGTTCCTGAACTCAATGATTCCTTGAACAATCTCTGCATGTTCACACCTTTGCAGCTCTTGCTTTTATTTCTTTCTGCAGTGCATTTTTGGGCGCAGGAATATGAGTCCACCTTAATGAGCTGGTCTGTCTTCATCCTATTCTCTTTCAGGCTTTGCTGGCTTTGTGGTATCTTACTACATCCATTCCCTATTGATTCCTGGCCCAAACACTGAGGTCTATTAACACAGCCATTGCTGGAAATTATTCCATCAGTTCTATATTGAGCTTAGCCTTGCTCCTCTGAGCAGGCTGAAGAAATTATCTGTAAACAAAAAGGCTTTCTCATTTCTTTCTTTCACATATATATATAATCACTGAAAGTCACTTAACAGAAATGTCAGTTTTCCCATGGATGTAAAATAACAGAGACCTAAACACATACTGCTTTGCCTGTGTTTGATGTTCACATATCAGCCCCTTGGCAGACCAAATTCAGTGTTGGTGTCAAAATTACAGCTCGTGTGTGCCATAGCCGGGTTCTTTTTCACTCTGTGAGTTGACTGTGGCTGCTTCATGCCATTTTCTGCAGGGTGGGCCTTATAGCTAATGAAATCTTTGACTCATCTCTAGATTCCCATCGTTGACGAGTTGTCCCTCTGCAGGTGCTAACCTGGGTGTTGTGATTTAGTGTCTGGGGGGCTCTTCTCTAGGGTATTTTGCTCTTTCCTGCTTCATTCCCTCAGCAATGCACAGAAGCAAATCCATCATAAACTCATGTTATAGCATCTGTTTCTCAGTCCTCTGCAGTCCTCATTTCCAAAGGAAAACAACTCTAAAGGAAGTCTGAGTCACAGAAAATTAAAAAATTGATAGCAAGAAGACATCAAAGGAAAGCCCCTGTTATTGGAAGCATCCACCCATCCATCCGTCTGATCTTTATGGAGAAAACTGTCCCTATCTCACCACCTGTCCAAACACATGTACCTTCTAAGACATGTTATGGGAGGAGATCATAACTACCTGTTCACAAATCAGTTGAGAAAGGGTAAAAGGAGGCGTGTTGCTGGAAATAGCCGTTGAAACAACTTGTGGGGGAAATAGCATAATTGTGGAAATCCCATACCAACAAAAATAAAGGGAGGAACCTTTCATTCTTTGTTTATCAAAGGTAAGAAACAAATGGAACGAAGCAAGAATAAGAAGTTAAAGCCTAGTGGCTCTTATTCATATGGCTTCCATATCCTCAGGCTTGACCTAGCTTACACTTGTCTGCCAGTTGCACAGCTCATCTCATTTTAGAAGATAAGGTATGCTTGGAAGGATGGCTCTCTGCCCAAAGGACCCGCAGCCTGATTTCATTAAAAGTCAGCTGTAAATCTTTACAAGATTTCCATTATTCTTGAGGGAGCCTGGTCTTCACGTGACTGACAAACTGAAGGCATGATTGATTTTGGGCAGCACCGATTACATCCGGATCAAATGGTGCTGATCTCTGTAAATCAGACTCTCAACAGCTTAGGTTCTGAACCCCAAATTTCTGAGCACTTGCTGCAGTGTAACCTTCAGTGACTCCTATCCAGAAAAAGAGCAGCATGTGCCACTCTGGCTTAGCTTGGTGCATGTCTGTTGGCGTGGTTGGAATGACATTTTATTTTGCTTCAGTGGATGGGCTGTGTATTCAGTGCCTGTCCATCGCAAAATTGCCTTTTTGCTGAACTGAGAGAAATGTAGCAATTTCTTGGTGTTATTGTCTACAAGCCGGGACAGATCACCGGCTTGTAGAAATTGAGTTATTGCCTGCTTTTTAGTGAACATGACACATTCTCTCTTAAGGGTAGATCAGTGGTATAGTATCCAGAATGCTAACACAGCATTATGTCTCAAATTCTCATCCAGCTACCTTGTATCTCTGAAGCCTTTTCCAATACCTTGGCAAAAGCCCAGCTTTCCATTTCATCAGCCAACATTTGGGGGAATTTTGTAATGGCAAATGATTCTTCACCAGACATTGCTACACTGCACAGTAAATAGCTCACAGAAACGACTCTAATGTTTTAAATGCTTGTTTTTCAACCTTCTTCCCCATGGAAGGCCTTCATGGCCTTTGCCTGGTATTTTTCTACACCTTTGCCCAGGAAGGCAGGGTTTGGCACGGAGCGGGAGTTGGCTTGAACCAACATGCCTGGGGGGCGGGAGGGGAGGGATTTCTTCCTTTGGAGCAGCTCAGTTAGGAGCAAAGAAGAGCCCTGGCCTGGGGGAGGCACTGGCTCTTTCCACAGTGGCTTGTTCCCATTGTTCATGATTCTTTAGTCAGACCAGAAGGGCAGAAAGTGAATTTGCTGGGCCTGCGTGGAGAGCCTGCTTGCTGGAGTCTTCAATAGATGTGGCTGCTCTGGAGTCTGGACATGCAGGTTGGCAGTCAGGGTGGCTCTGTAGCCACCTGAGGAGCCAACAGGAAACAGGACATAGGAAATATTTCCATCAGGAAATAGTGTAGTAGTTTGAATGTTCGCCATGTCTGCTTTAGGATGCAGACATTTGGGACTGAAGGGGATGATTATTCCCCTGGACTAGCTCTTTGATGGCCAGATTTGGCCTTTTTAAGAGGTTTAATGATAGGATGTAGTTGTGCAAGTTTTCCTCCAAACTTTGAGTGTATGTTTCAGGCTTCATTTACTGCTATCACCATAAAATTTCTGTTCCTACGTCTCTGTCTTTTTTATTTCTCTGCTCAAGGAGGTGCTAGAAGTCCATGAATTTAGAGGTAGGTGGAGGGAAGAGTGGGGATGACTGGGAGAAAAGCTTAAGTCGTTGAAAGTAGGGTGCGATAGTCATTCAGATCCCCTTTTCTTGGCTCAGCCCATTGTTTGCTATGGCTTGGGTGGAGTCAGAGGCGTGATGGTTCTGTTTGGGGCTCCCGTTGCTGGTTACTGGGCACACGTGGACCTGCCCTTTAATGAAAATGGTCTTGCTGCCATAGGACTTAGATTGTAAGCTCTATTTTGCTCTTGGTTCTAGTCTTCAGATCACAATTCAAGTCATGGCTGGCTGGTTTGAGATGGACTAACGAAGACTTGAGATTCTCCTAAGAGGGCAAGTGAGGAGATGGTATTCAGATGGTGAAAGGTTTCAAGGGCAAGACTTATGAGGAGTGGCTAGGTCACTTCGTTTGTTCAGCTTGGAGAAGAGAAGGCTGAGGGGTGGCCTCATCACAGTCTACAACTTCCTCAAGGGGAGCAGTGGAGGGGGAAGTGCTGATCTCCTCTCTCTGGTGACCAGAACACGAGGAAACGGAATGAAGCTACATCAGGGGAAGTTCAGACTGGACATTAGGAAAAGGTTCTTCACTGAGAGGGTGGTCGGTCACTGGAACAGGCTCCCCAGGGAAGTGGTCACAGCACCAAGCCTGTCAGAGTTCAAGGAGCGCCTGGAGGACGCTCTTAGTCAAATGGTTTCGTTTTAGGTAGTCCTGCGAGGAGCAGGGAGTTGGACTCGATGATCCTTATGAGTCCCTTCCAACTTGAGATATTCTATGAATTGTTTGGAGAGAAAACAAATTTGAGCTATTAGCAGTATCAGTGCTGTATTTGATGCTGTCAAAGCCATTGATTGGCTTAAAATTAATGTAACGGCACTTTTTTGAATTTCATGATAGCTCCTTCAGAGGGAAGAAAAGCAGTCCAT
Organism: Pygoscelis adeliae; assembly: GCF_000699105.1. Classification (NCBI taxonomy): domain Eukaryota; kingdom Metazoa; phylum Chordata; class Aves; order Sphenisciformes; family Spheniscidae; genus Pygoscelis; species Pygoscelis adeliae. Next base: position 2,281,667 of record NW_008824940.1, read on the forward strand.
TGTGGGGGAAAAAACCCTGAAATCCTTCTTTCCTGAAATAAATACTGACTCAGAAGGTGGCAGACCCAGCTCAAGTCTAGAATACCCTTGTGTTGTGGGACCCTGAAAACAGTCCCACAACTCTTTAGAGTTGTGTGATATTAATATAATATAATATATAATAATAAATATATTACAACTGTAAATAGTCCCGCAACAATAAATGTATTCTAACTATTGAAATTGAAAATAGGCTAGTGATGCGTTTATGTTTTCCTCTCTCTTATCCTCCTATTATTTTTACTTCTGCTAGTAAAGCCAAAGGAGAATAATATAGTTAAGCATTCATTTTATGCTGACTAATTTCTTCTTTGTTTTAAAACTCAAGTTAAAAGAAAATGAATATCAATGAAACAAAACAACAAATGCAATAATCAGACATGCTAGAGAGAAACGTATCCTTGGAGACAGGGAGAGAGAGGGGTCAGTGTGATCATATAAGAAATCTTTATCTAAGACAAAGTTCAGTCTCTCTAAGAGCATCAGTGACTTTCTTGTTACTGAGATATTAACCGACTTTGTATCTCAGGGAAATTGTATTCATTTGAACTTGTTGATTAGGAAGTGTGTTGCATTAATGAATAATACCAGTTAGTGAAGAGCTGAGCAAGTGCCAGGAGAAAAATGCAAAAGGCCACACTACTTTGTTCATTTATTTAGCGAAACCAAATGTTTTATTTAGAATGTTTCAGTAGAAATGCAACAGAAAATTGGATGTTTTATTTAATTGAAATCAGATAATGAAGCAATTTGCTATGGCACTGTCTCTCCTTGTAAATTTGGTGGTGGTGTCACTGAGGGATAAAGTGATAAATGGGGTGGTAGGGCACCTTTTCAAACCAATAGAGTGTTAGGAGGGCTGAGGTTTGGGTTTTTTTTAGCAGTAGTATCAGATGTAATTTAAAGTCCTTAAAATTCTGCAGTTCCGATTTTCATATCACAAGAATGAAGAGTAATATGCCTCTGTAGTCCTTTGTCCCTAGTAGTAAGGCTTTAAATAGCTATACTTCAGATTAAGAAATCACTGGTGCACATTAACTTCCAGCTAACATGTAAGGAGTAAACTGTATTAATTACTGAGATCATCTGTCTTGAATGCAAGCTGATAGTGATCAGATGTGAAAAAGAAACCTAGTATGGTTCATCAGGTCCAGTTTGTGTAGGACATGCTGTACAGTAATTTGTTACAAGCTGTAGGTACTTTACATTCTGTGTTGTCAAGCACTTTTTTTTTTCCTTTCCCTCCCTCCCAATCCTCTTCCTGTTAGGAGTGCTAGGAAGAGCCCAGGAGCCCAGAGGGGGATAATCCTCATCACTGAAGGAAAAACACAGGAAATGTGTGTAACGCTAACAGCTGAGAAAAACATGCTTCATATCAGCAGCAATTAAAACTGATGGGCAGCATCACTGGAACCATGGGGTGCAGCAGTTCTGTAGCTGACAGAAGGTCAGAGAAAGGTGAGTGCTGCCTTTGTCTTCAGGGTCGGTGGTTGTTCTCTCTGTGACACCAGAAGAGAATTGCAAGGTAATGTTTCCCCTCAGTCCTGTTGTCAAAATACTTGTTCAGAGAAAATTATTTTATAATTATCTTTTTTTTAAAAGAGTGCATAGCTTTTAGATGCTGGCTGAGGTCAGAAGGCAACTGTAGACCACCTCTAACATCTACAGGTTGGGTTGCAAAAGATTCACAGCATCTGGGACAGAAGCTAAATTTCAGATGTCTATGCTTGCCCTGTCACTGGCAAAGCATATGGGGTAAGGTATTGAGGGGGACCTTTTATGGCCTTTCACAGCACAGGATTCCTGGGCAAACTGCCCCAATTTCCCTGCTGCTGAGTGACCCTGATTATGAAACAAGTGTAGTAAAGCACAGCTATTACAATGACTGTCAGAATCTGCCATACCAAGTGCCTGGCCTGAAATTCTCCCTGATAGTCACTGAGACTGTCAGTTGAAAGTCTTCACAGTACCTGGTTAAATGTTCAATTAAAAAACCTAATGTATCACCCCCCTGCTTTTAATCATACCACACCCTGGTATGAACACACCAGGCTTTGCACAGGCAGGTGGGTTCTAGGATTGGCTCAGACCTTTGTTCAGACCCTTTGTGTTCTCTTTCAAGGTTTGTCATTAAAGCACAATTTACAAGTCTGTCGAGAGCCATGTTATGTGGCACTGTGCGTAGTCTTAGGAGATAATTATGCTGAACAGCCATGGTTGAAAAGGAAGGCTTTTTGGCTACCGAGCCGGGACACAAGTCACAGGAAACTGGTGACTAAGAAGCAGGAGCACTTAGTCATGGCTACAGGGATCCAAGCTGACTGGTCTAAGGGTAGCCCTCAGCTTTGTGTACACTACTTGGCAGTCACAGCAGCATCAGTGCTGTATCACAGCAGTGGAAGTAGAATGGAAACATTTGGAGCCCCAGACCTACCTGTAACTGGGAAACAGTCCTTCCTGTTTGGGTTTGCATGCTCTGCGTATATGTGCCTTGCAAGGCCTCGGAGTCGAGTTAGTTGGGAATATTTCTGAGGGTGCAAAAGGTTGGAGCGGGCATGAGGAGCTGTACTCTTTCTCACTCTACAACCATCAATACACATTGGTGTGGAGCCAGGCTTTGCTACCCCAAAGCTGGCTTATAATTTTGTGTGCTCGTTTGACAATGTTTTGTCCTCTCCAGTTGCTGGATGGTATTCTTTCTGCACTTCAGCAGTAGTTAAATGATGCTGAACCATCATTCTATCTGCAGCCTGAGGCTGTACATTCCTCTAATAATAACATGAATTTAACAGGTACTTGCTGGTGTAGAGACCTTCTGCAACTGATAACAATTTCTTTTACAGATGCAGTTTAGCCTAGTGTGAAAATCATGTTCCGATTCAGTCCTGAGAATAACAGTGCTGTAACAAGTACAATTAAAAAAAAATGACAGGAAATACTCTGTTAGATTTGCAACATTAACCATAGTGGTCGATATATATCTGCCTTATGTGATACCAGTGGAACTGTGCTGTGTTAAGTGCTCAGGACCATTAAGAAACCCAGGGGGGCTTTAATGGGAAGTTTAATGGTTCTGAGGCTGGAAATCAGTTTCTGTGCTGGTGGCTGTGCTTTGCCCCTTAGGTACTCTTCTAAACAGAAAAGCTGATGACAGCCTTGCTGTGATGTGTCAGGCTTTCAGGTCTGTGGTGGTGGGGAATTCCAGAAAGGACAGAAAATAAGAGAGATCTCAGAGTTTATGTATGGTACAAAGGATGCTCTTAGTCATATACAGATTACATTTCCTTCAGGCAGGAGGATTTTTCTAGGACAGATGCGATATCTGTAGGATGAAAGTCTTGACTGATTTTGGCCTTGTTTGGACTAGAAAACTTTACCACTTCAACTATACTGTATATTTATTAATGGTAAAATAAGCAAACAACATGCTATTATGGCACCTGTAAGCATTTTTATAAAAAAGCTTCCATAATGCTATGCATTTATTAATAGACTCACTTTTCCATGGAGGTTTTTCTTTATCTGCATAACTGTCAGTTTAAGAAAAAAATCATTCTCACTCAGGGGATGCCACTCGCCCTAGTCTCAAAATCCCTGGTATTTGTGATCAGCTAAAATAATTGACTAGTGTAAACTGTTGTCCTTCTAATAGAGAGCTTTTCTTTGCTGTTTTGCAGGGGAATAAAAAGCATTAGTATGGATTGTTGGTTGTTATTTCTTGTTTTGTTTTTCAGTATCAACTGTTCATTTTGGCAACTGTAATAAAATATAAGCATATTTGTGTTAAGACATTAGTGTTGGTTTTAGTTTCCGCTTTTTTTTTTTTTCATGAAGTTGCAGTACTGTCTGGTGATGATTGTGTCAAACTCTGGAATTCAGGAGAACGTCTCAGTTTGTTTCCGTGCTTCTCCTGATCGTCTGTTCATCTGCTCAGAAATGAGCTCTAGTTCTTGGGAGCATCAGGAGATAAGATCAGCGTATTCCTTTGGTCCTCGTACCTTCGATAGAGTTGCCCTGCAGCTGCTTTGACTTGTTCTCCCAAGGTCAGAAGCATAAAGGCTTTTTTTCTGTGTCCTATGCTGAGCTATTCAGGATTGAGTTCCTTAGGAAACTCCTTGAAGTGAGGTGTTAGTTGCAGGGTTGGAGGCAAAGTCTTCACATTTCTGGCCCCGTCTACTTATTTACTGGTACCCTGTTGAGAGTACAGGGAAAAAGAGGTAGGGAAAAAGAGGTAAGGAACCAGTCAAGAAAGAATTATGTTCAACTTTAAGTGAGTAAACATGACATCTCTTGAGGGCAGCCTTCTACCTTACTCTATTTTTTGTTGCCAGGCAAGAATATGGTGCTGGCAATGTGGTTGCATTGGGTCAGGTGCAGGATCCAATACCCCTGCTCTCTGTTTTCTTCTCGCTGTTACGCAGTCATGCATGTAATCATAGAATCATTAAGGTTGGAAAAGACCTCTAAGATCATCGAGTCCAACCGTCGACCCAACACCACCATGCCCACTAAACCATGTCCCTAAGCGCCTCATCTACCCGTCTTTTAAATACCTCCAGGGATGGGGACTCAACCACTTCCCTGGGCAGCCTGTTCCAATGTTTAACCACTCTTGCAGTAAAGAAATTTTTCCTCACATCCAATCTAAACCTCCCCTGGCGCAACTTGAGGCCATTTCCCCTCATCCTATCACTAGTTACTTGGGAGAAGAGACCGACACCCACCTCGCTACAACCTCCTTTCAGGTAGTTGTAGAGAGCGATGAGGTCTCCCCTCAGCCTCCTTTCCTCCAGGCTAAACAACCCCAGTTCCCTCAGCTGTTCCTCATAAGACTTGTTCTCCAGACCCTTCACCAGCCTCGTTGCCCTTCTCTGGACACGCTCCAGCACCTCAAGGTCCTTCTTGTAGTGAGGGGCCCAAAACTGAACACAGTATTCGAGGTTTGGATGCACCTTTTTAATTCCTCTTGACCACCCCTGTTAGGGCTCCATAGGGCTAAGCATGTTAATACAGAGTCCCCTTCTGACCATAATTTGAGCAAATTATTAGATTTGAATTTGCCATTATTTCAGCTGCTAGATCTTCAAGGCTGTAGCTGCATTTTGTTCCAATTTTGTATAGTAAATGGTGTCCTCCTCTGGATGATAAATCCATACTTACATATGGCCTAAGTATATGAAACGTGTTTACTCCTCTCTAGATGATCTTAAAAAAACCCCAGTTAACAAGTGACCAAGGAATGCTTTTCTCAAAGTTAGTTGATCTTTCTGGGTAAGCATCCTTGAAGCACTAGAGAGTCACAGCTCTGTGAAACAGCAGAAGTTACTGCTGAGCTCATCTGTTCCTCTTCTCCCAAGCTCATGGTTATTTCAGGCTGAGCACAGCCCCTCCAGCCTTCTGCTTTCACTCCTCCCTCCAGGTCTATGGGAGCTGCAGTGATCACCTGTAATGCTGAGGGCATGCCTGCCCGCCTTTCCTCTTTGTCTTCCTGCTGGCAGTGCTACTGCCACCCACATTTCACACCCCGGCTCCTGAGAGCTGCTGCCCTTTGGGTACCAGGAGTAGCAGGGGGGATTGGCAGCATGGTGGGGAGGGATCAGGTGGGCATCAGCCCCTGGAGCTCCTGTCCTCCTGCACAACTCTTGCTGGTGGCCACTGTTCACGCAGCACTAACTGCTTAACATAGGTGTGAGGAGCTCTCCCCACAGGGCAACGCCCATCCCAGGACCTCTTTTTGCCACCAGATGTTGTTCTGCTTGATAAACTTTTATCTGAGCAGCTAAGGGAATGTGATCTGTTTGTGGCCTGACTGGGGCCTGTAGGCAGCAGGCCCTTCACTCTAGGCTGCAGCCTTGGTGACTGTCCTTCAGGGAAGTTTCCAGCAGTTTTCCAGGCTGGGACAATAGTAGACACAACTTCTTAAAGTGCTGAGTGGGATGTGTATTCTGCACATAGTCCAAAATAGTCTTCTGACATCTCCCATTGAATTCTTGGGGTGAGTGGTCCTTTGTTCACCAAGGTAGCCAAAGATATAGCTGTGTGCCTTTTGGCATGTCTATTTAAGCAACTGTTTAAGCATCTATTCTCCCCTTCGATACCATTTGTTAACATTTTACCCTAAGGTTTGAATTTTGCTGGCTTGCCGATACAGCTGTGCAGGCAAAAACTTTCTGTTAAAAGAGGCTGTTACAAACTCTCATTACGTGATGCTCATGTTACAGCTTGCAGTCTGAAGCTTTTTAATGCAGCTTGGTAAAGAAATACATTTTGTTGGTAGGCCAAACTGCTCTTCTTCCTTTCCTTACCTTCCCAAAACCCACATACTGCCCATCAGCTGAACATGGCTGACTTTTTATGTGGGTACTGTCTTCAGGACAATGAAATGGGGAAGGTTTCTAATAGTATAGGCCTGAGCAAGTCAGCTAGTTTGGGATCTGTCCCCAAAGACAGAAACAGTAAATGCATCATGTATTCATTATCAGAAAACACTTTTTAAGTCTCAGTTTTACAGAGCTTCATCTTAATGTTGACTGTGCACAATGGACTGAATTTGTCATCTGTCTGCAAAATTCTGCAAAGGTAGCATGTGTGTTTTCACTGTAGATTACACTGCATCCATGTGTGCTCCGTTGCTTTCTGTTTTGACAGTCATTAGAGCTGCTATCCTCATCCAGAATTGGTACCGCTTTACAATGGCCCGGCTAGAGATGAGGCGCCGCTATTCTCTGAGTATCTTTCAGTCAATCGAATATGCTGATGAGCAAGATCAACTACAGGTTTGTAATCTTCAGTTTCTCCTGTACAAGCAGTTATGTTATCCCCAGTGGACTGAAGTTGCATAAACAGAATGGGTATGTGGTTATTTCTACCTACAAAGCTGTGTCCTGTATAATAAAACTGCTTCCCTGCCTCACACATGAACTAATTAAGTGGGGTCTCTCTCTCTCTCTCTCTCTCTCTCTCTCAAAAACTATGTAAGCAGCAGGACACCATTCTGCCCGTACAACCATATCTAGGTTAGAGGTTCCTGCAGAACAGCTCTGTTAGCCAGGGATTGCAGGTCATCCCACTATGGGTGATCTTAACTGTGTCTGTGAGGCAAGATATGTGCAACAAAGATATCAATGTCTCAGCATGTCAGCCCAGGCTTACTTTAGGGTCAATACAGGGAATTAGGAACTTCTAGGGCTTTGTATTCATCCTAAGCACCAGCGTCTAAAGTCAGTTCGGTGCATTGTAGCAGTTTCTTTCTATTGACTACAAAGGAAGTCTAGGCAAATAGTCTGCATGATGGGCAAGATGAATTACACCCAAAAATGTCAGCAGCATTGATACAGCCCTGGAACTTTGTATGTATTCATATAGTGTCAATCTGCTAATTCATAGCAAGGAAGGAAAGGAGTAAGTCATTTTTGTAGTAGGACACAAGTTCTGTCATTATTGTAGGCTGATGCCTACAATACAGTAGTGTCTTAGATCCCCCTAAATGGGAAATTGCTAGTAATTGAGTAAGGAAAGAGAATGTTAATGCTTGTTGGATCCCCTAAACTGATCAGTGTGTGTTTGTTCTTTTCTGTACTCAGCTATCCAACTTCTTTACATTCATGCTGGATCACTATACTCATCCTGATTCAGGTAAGGATAAAAATCAAAGTAATATGGAGATTCTGTTTGAAAAACCTGATGTGAGGAAAGTTAATTTTCAATGTGATGTTTACAGCCTATGGCATGTGCTGGGGCTGAGGTTTGATTTCACAAATACTGTAATAAGAATTTGATCCTGTAAGTGTGGACTCTGCTCAATACCTACTCAGTGAGTCAAGATGTAAGATACCTGTTGTCCTTATGAGAATACTGAGAGGTGCTCAAAGTGCTTCCTTATATGTTACTGCCCTTAAGCTGTTCTCATGGTAGTCTTACGGACTCCAATTTTCACAGCTTTCTATGCATGTTTTCTTAAACTATGAGATGTGATTATCCAGAAAGAATGTGTCTAGTTGGTTTAGGGCAGGTGTAATCAAAGAGGTTGCTCCTCTTCTTTTTCTTTTTTTTTTTCCCCCTGAAGCAGTTCTGGACCACTTTTTAATTTAATTTGTTCTAGATTTCGCTGCAAAACATGTATCAGTACGTGAATGATTAAAAATGAAATAAATTTAAACTGCTGGAGATAAATCTTTAGAAACCATCTCAATTAAAGCTCAGTTATTCAAAGAATAACATTTAATTTTTGAAGTATTTTGGGATCTTTGGATGAAACTTACTTTTGAGGTCAAGCTCAACAGAAGGACAGACTGAAAGTGACTTCCTAAGTCCAGAAAACAAACATGACTTCCCTGAACAAATTGGGACTAGATCTAATCCCAGTGGAGTTAAAAAGGAGGCTGTCCCTTTCTTATTGAATTACAAGAGAATGTCCTTTCTCTTTCATCTGGTCGAGCCACAGGTTATTCCAATTAAAATTTGCACAAGACTCTTTGATAGCAGGATAAAACCACCATCAAAACCGTAAGTGGTTCAGTGTTCTAATGACAACCATTAGAAATGGCAATTTTTCCTCTCTTAAATACTTTAGAGTGCCTAATGCTCTCTGTGCTCTGCAGAAAAAGAAATTATATTTGAGCCTCGCTCCAAAGCCAAGGCAGATGATACAATAGTCCTTCCTTTGATTTTTTTCCATTACCACTGTATTCTGAAAAAATATCTGCTTTAGTCATTTAACTTCCTGGGAAGGAATTGGCAAACTCAAAGAAAATCAGACGCTGCTCACTTCATCTACTTCTTCTACATGCTGATAGCGCACCTCAGTTCAGCTTTTCCAGCTGAGTGGGAAAGAAAATAGTAGCACTAGGTCTGAGATTTGGAAAAACAGTGTTAATTTCTATTTTCATTACAATATTAAAAGGGAATTTTACAGCTGCTCACTGTAGATATGATTTATCCGCCTTTATTAACTGTGTCTATTTACAGAAGGAACAAAGGTGAGTGAGATACCTCAGGTGACTTGCTAGGGCTCAGGACATGGCTGGGTACACTGCTACATGCATAGGCTGTCCATGGGCAGGTGGAGATCCAGGCCCCACCTGTGCACAGGGAGGGACAGAGGGTACTGTGGGCTGCCCCTTGTCACCACTGCGTGGGTGACCTGTTTTTGGTCTTGCAGATATTGGGAATTGTGGATGTGGTTAAGGCTGAAACACATGAAAAAGTGTATGGTTTATGGTAAAGCTCCCCTTTGTCTTGCGTGCTTAAAACTTCCATCTGTTAGTACTGAAGTTGTTAAGGCTTGATAACTGCCCCAAAGGCTTTTTTTTTTTTGTCTTGGTTTGTAATTTCCCCCTTTCTAACGCCCCGTGTTACAGATACCAGAACCCAAAAAGAAACAGAAAGATTCTGTAAGGTACGTGTTTAATAGAGAGATGGCCCAGGTCACCTATGCAAAGGAGCTGACATAGGGGTTTTTTTGAGAATTTGCACATCAAATTTGTGGTTTGTGGTTATGTTTGTCCAACTACTGGCTGTGTGCATTCTTTACGTCAAGCTCTCGATTGCTTGCCCCTCTAAGTGACCTTTGCAGCACCCATGCTAGCCCCACCGATTTAAGCAAACTCAGTGCTGAATAAAGTGATTCTCAGCAAACTGCTTCCAATTCTGCAGAATCACGGTTTTAAGATGTGAGCCACGGTGAGTGTAAACATAACAAGCAGAGAGGCTTCAAATTGGCTTTGCTATTCCCAAGCATTTTCTAAAACCCACGATTCTCTGGCTTTTTTTTCATCAGTGTGTGCTCACTTAAATTAGAGTAAGAGCATATGGTTCAAAAGCCCTCTCCAAGAAGACAGTATGTAATATTCTTCCCAGAGAATAGGTTGCCTGTTCTCAGTATGTGATGAGGAAGCTACCTGAAGATTTTGTGATCTGTGTTTTTCCTTACATTACAAATCACTCAGTCTCCACTATTCATCTTGTCACTTTCCTCTTTTTAATCTGCTTTTTCAGAACATATTTTTCAAAGAAAGAAAGCAGCCACCATCTCATTAACACAGTAGTGCTTTTGATGTGATTGTTTATCTGTTGTACCCTGAAGCTTTTTTCATCCTCCCATCCTGCTTAAGATGTCAGTGCAGTTTGTGATTGTGATATTGTATAGCCGTGTGTCTTGTTCTTGTTTTGCTTCTGATTAAAGGCTATTTTCCAAGGGTTTGTGGGAAGTAAGAATGAAAAACTTTTCCACCTTACACTTTTCTCCCTCCATTCCCCAAAAAATCTGCATACCTATTCAGCCTTTCAGTTGAAAGATCTCTGGTCAGAGAAAGCTGGAAACTGCTTTTCCAGCAAAAAGTGACCCATTTACTCACTCTTTTGTGGGCGTATTGAGGGTGAGAAGGCTGCAAACATGTCCTGGGCAAAGTGGTGGGACTGGGAGTCCAAGGCACCCCTGGCTGTGCCTCTCAAGGTCACCAGGGCAGGAGCTACGCCTCCTGGAGCCTTCCTTCAAAAGGGAACAAAAAAAAGTGCTGTTTTCCACAGTTTCACTGCTCATGATGCCTCCCTTACAGCGTTAACACCCTTCCAAGGCTTTTTGCATAGAGCGATTCTTTCAGTGAGGAATAAGTCTCAGCTGCTTGCAGCTTACAGCGCCAGGAATGGAGTGAAGGAATATATGTTTGGAGTGTTACAGAAATCTTCATCCTCTTAGTGGGCTCAAGGTCCATCTGGCTTTGACCTGATGGCTGGGGATCAGTATCTGGCAGATGTAAGAGCACTCCTCAGGAGTCAGAGGTGCTCTCAGGTACCCCAATAGTTAGTCTGAAGGCGCACGGATGGTGGCAGAACAGAGAGTTTATTTCAGAGCTGCAGAAGTAGCTGATTCCCTCTTACCCCGATAGTGAGTATATCTTTGGCAGTGGTGTCTTTGACTTGCCTTGAAGAACTCCCGTGGCGAGGTGGTCTTGTCAGGAGAACCAGGTCCCTGGGCTTTCTGTGGCCAAACTGACTCCATGTAGCTCTGGGCTTTCGTGTTTAACATGGAATATGGCTGTTGTCCTGTAGAGTAGTTGTATGGGGTCTGCTAATAGCAAAGACTCAACTCACTGAGCTTGGGCTAGACCTCTGGTGTCAGAGTACAAAGCAGGTCATTCCCTGTGCTCTCTGTAGTTGGCGGAGAGATGCAGATACTGGCAGAGGGTATTTCATTCTGTCTTAAGATGGGTGCCTGAACTAGGCACGTTGAGAGTTTTTGTCCTTGTCTTTCAATATAGACTGAAAGAGCCTTGACAGCTTTGACTAGGAGATGACTAAAATAAGAAGGGTGCTGAATCTTTCGGAATTAGTCCTCCCTGGGGCTTGCGGTGAGCTGGGGTACTTGTCGGCCAGCATGCTGATCCCCAGGCTGCATTAGGGCATCCATTACTGACTCCTCTGACAGCTAAAAGACTGCCTGAGGAGATGTAAGCGCATTCTAAGGCTAATGACCATGACTGGCTTTTGAGGACTCATCCAGAAGTGGAAAATGGGGTGTACTTTGCAGAGATATGCCCTACAGGGAAGGAGATTTGGTTTCTCAGCCTGGGCATATGCCAAAAAGGAAGCAAGGCTGCCAGGAAGGCAGGTTCATGTTCAGAGGTAAAGGGAAGGGTAGCCTGCTGCATGCAGGAAGGGAGGGCTGGAGTAGGAGCAGGCATGGGCAGCTGTCTGCCTGGCTTGAAATGCTGAGAAGACTGCTGACTCTGAAGGAGTCATGTCAGATGAGGAGAGCCTCTGGCCAGAACAGGCAAGCAATGAGGAATTCGGGTCATCTGAGGAACTGGCTCTGTGGTCTACACCCACCTGCTTCTGCGAGGTAGGGCACAGAGGGAGATGCTGTCCAGAGACCTGCTGCTAGAGCTGGGACGAGACTTGGTGCAGATTTGCTTGGCTGATTAGTATGTGGGAACCAGCAGTTTCAGTCCATGGGTGACATTCTGGCATCCGGCCAGACAAAGCTGTAACTGTGGTAGAAGACTGCAAATCAGACTGTGCTTGGTGGAAACGGTGAACCCTGAGCACCTTGCTGTTACTTGATGCGTTGATCCATTTACATGGCTGTATACTGAATGTGCTAATCAGCTCAAAGCAGAAGAGCTGATAAAAAAAGGGTTTTTTATAATCCAGAGCTGACAAAAAGTGTATTTTTATCTGTTTATTTAATATGGATTTTATCCAGTTACAAGACAAGCTGGCCTTTATGAATCTCATAATTTATGAGGCCACATGCCGGTTTTGGCTGCTATGAGTTTTGAGTCACAGCCATGGGTATTCCTCCGGCAATAAATAATAGATTTTTGTTTCCAGTTGCATCTAATCAAGGTTACAGAAAACTTACCTGTAGCCCAGCAAAAAGTGTTTACAACAATCATCTCACAAAAGCAACTCTGCAACAGCAGCTGCCAGAACACTGTCCCCTAGGGCTGGTTCTCCCTTTTAGTATAATATATGATAAAGACAATCTGCAAGAAGAAAACAGTGAAATCTACTGTTCACTCAGTTACATTTCAAGGGTATATTCAAGAAAATATTGGATTGAAGCAATTAGCAATGTTCCTGCTTTCTCCATGTGCCAGGAAAATTAGAAGCTATGCTCTACTTTTACCGCTGTGTTTTTGTTTACTTTATTTCATCCAATGGTTTTATGGCAGCCAACCAAAAGCTGGCATTGTGTCCTAGTTGTATCAGAAAGGAGTGCTTTGCAATCCACTGTGAATAAACAGGATTTTGTTGATGACTTTTTAAATAATCACTGACCTGCTGGCATTTAGCCTAAAAATTTTACATAGAAAATAAAAGCAATAAAAGTGAATCTTTAAAACCTGTATTAAAAGTGTAATATTGAACCTTAAACAATGATGGTCATTGAATGATCAGCCATGACTTTTGAATCTCCTTGCTTTGTTGGGGAAGGAGAAGAAAGTCTGTAACAGGTTGTGTTTCTCATTACGTATGAGAGCAGATTGCTCCACAACTTCAGTGCAAAATATTTTGCATCCTGACCACAGCTACTGGCTGTTGGGACAGAGGTTTTGCCTGTTTTTTCATTTAGTTGGGTTTTTGCTTGTTTTTTGGGGTGGGTGGGTTGGTTGGTTTTAGTATTGTGAAACAATCTGAGGAGACCTGGAGCTCTGCCACTATACAAGGCAGGAGTTAGCCACTGTAATACTGCAGCAAGTAAAGCATCAGTTAAATTCAACCGATTCTGGTCATGCTGTTATGGCCCTATCGGGGACTGGTGGAGTTTCTACATTGTTGTTTTTCTTCCCTCTTGTTCCAGTTTCTCACATTTTCACCAGCCCTAGTGTTTCTCAGGTGGTAGATGAAGGCTTATGTTTAACAGAATTTGAAAGGAAGATTGATGTTCCAGACTCCTATTACGGACCACGACTCTCATTCCCCCTTACTATTGAAGATGCCAATGCTCTTCTTCATGCTTTCAGGAATGAACAGGTAAGTTGCAACTAGCTTGATTTCTTTTTACTTATTTTACACCTCTGTCAAGTTGTAGCTCCACAATCAGTTGAATCCAATGTAAGGCTAAACTGGTGTCCAAGGAGATATTTCTCCCCTCCTTCCCATCCCATTACCCTTGCCTGCTAGCCCCATGTGATCGTACAGGTACATGGTGAGCTGTCTTGGGAAACCGATCTGGCTGGAAGCTAACACAACAAAATCAAAAGCAGTCAGTTCTCAGCCAGACTAGTTCCCAGATTTGATCCACTGCTTGGCTGCGTGACCACCAGAGACAGCACTGGGGAGGGGGCAGGGATTAGTGGGGACCTCCTCTTCTAGCACTGAGATTACAGTGATCATGAAATGGGAAGCCTTAGCGGCTGCAAGGCTGGGGTTATCAGTGAGGGTGCAGGACTGGGGAAGGTGTCCTAAGCTAACTTAGAAACTGGTTATCATCTTTTTCTGGGTTAAAAGTGCTCCTTGTGTGGTCCTCTTCTTTTTTTCCCCCACCCCATTCTTTTTAGAGGAATTGAGGTACAAGGGTTAATCACCTCGTTCCAGTGTGCAAGACTCCACCATAATGGAAGAGTGAATATAAAGCATAGCTAATGTAGCGGAACAGGGTGATAGCACAAATCTTGGGAGCTTGCTGTCTGTGGCTGCCAAGGCACTGAGAAGGCTGTTGCTGATTCTCTGTGTTCCTGAGCAAGTCCCTTTGCTGCCCTCTTACAAGATGAGGGTGGGGCAGGGAGGCATTACATGGCACAGCTTTGTTTGAGCTTGTGGTCACTTGAGTTTAGCAATATACTGTATATAAAGCATAAGGGTCTATCTCGCTTTTCAATTCACTAAATAATGGCGGGGGGGGGAGTGTGTCTGTAATTTTCTGTGGAGGCTGATCTTAAAAGTAGCAAATGTAAAGCACATGATAAATGAGCCCACCCAGACTTCACCTTACTGTCAGCTCTCTCTTCTCTCACTGTGGTTGGCATTTCATTAAGGAAGTGATTATATGTAATTGGCCTTTTTTGTTTGCTTTAAAAACATGAATCTTGAAAAGTCAGTCTGTAGCTCATCTATCTCCTTTACCAAACTTCCTCAGAGTTGTGTTTGAATTAAAAGCCTTAAAAATCACTGACTGACAAAATTATCATAAAACACATTAGCAGAGACCAGAAGCTTCAATATTGCATTCTCATAACATCTTCACAGTGAACAGGAAGATAACTCTTAACAAGGCAACCCTTGCTGGAGTTTCCCTCTCATTATTTTTGCAATTTGCTGAAATATCATTTATGGCCTTTGGGGGTTTTTTGGTTGGTTTGTGGTTTTGTTTTGTTTTGTTTTTTTAACTCACAGCTAGAACGACATCCTTTTTTTTTTTTTTTCCCCTAGTTACTTTGAACAGATGACCTTATGCAATGATTCTGAGTGCTGTATTACTCAGTCTCTTATCCTTTCTGTAGATGGGAAGAGTAGAAAGAGTACACTAGAAACAAAATGGGAAAATATGTGAAGCAAGTTCATTAAGGGCTCTATATCCATTCACTGGGAAGCAAGTGCAAAGCTATGAACACTCCTAATTCCCAGCACTAAACCATACAGCCTGTAATCACGTCTGGAGGTCTGTAGTATAAATAATCTTGGCAATACGTGTCTGATATTAGTAAAGCAGACAGACATATTGCTACTTCTAATAAGTCTCCCTTTTCTCCCCGCATTTTTTTCTCACAGCTGCTTCATGCCCGCTATGTACTGCAACTACTATGTGAAACTAGGAAGGTTCTCAAAGAGATGCCAAATATCACCCATCTTTCAACTTCCTATTCCAAGGAGATAACTGTCTGTGGTAAGGTGCCAGAGAAGATAACCACTTTGGGCTATGGGTTGATATTCTAAGTGGTTAGAGAACGATACAGACATTTCCAAATGTTGCTGTTACAAGAAAGTTCTCGATGCTTTTTTTTTCTTCTTCTTTCCCCCCCCCCCCCAAACGAATAATTTGGAACAAAAAAAAAACAAAAGATCCCCGAGACAA
>NW_008824940.1:2297435-2316727 GCF_000699105.1 Pygoscelis adeliae
TGTAAAAAAAAGGTGTCCATGTGGTTTTTTTGTCTTCTTTTCCCCCCCCCCCCCAAATGCATAGATTGGAACAAACAAAAAAAATAAGGTTCCTGAGTCACACAAAGTATATTTTAAGAAAGTCCCTCACCTCCTCTTTCCTTTTCTCATTAAACATTTCTGAATGAGTCAGTATTAATTCAGCTAACACTGCAGTGTAGCTTAAGTATTCCTGCACTTCCATCTCTAAAATGCCACCGAGAATTTTGATCACTGGCTGCAAGTCTCACCGCTTTCTTCTCTTACTGAGAAAAAGACTTTACCGCTATAATTGACTCAGTAATTATTTTAATGAGGGCTTAATAGGGGTGGCAAACAAGACCTTTCATTGACAACATGACTATCTAGAATATATTGAAATTATAATAAACCCTCATTTCTAAAGGGACCCAAGAAGATGGATCAGTCTTTATACAACCAACAAATTAGTCTCACAGAATGATGCGATGTGTCACAAGGTAAAGAACTAAGAGCTCATTGCCCATCTATTTTGTTATGCTTTTGTAAATTCTGGATAAAGGGATGCAGTATCCTGACTTGCCACAGAACACAGTAGCTGCAAAACAAAACAGTAATGGTGACATTAACTCTTGACAGCTAGCAGTATGTGCTGTGTGTAATAGCAAAGTGGTATAAGGAAGGGTACTATGACACGTGCAAAACAAATAATGTTTTTTAAGATGTGGTTATGCACCTACTTTGATTGCCAGGAAAGGGTTTGGTTATATAAAACCTCATTTAAACAATAATTTGCTAAGCGAACCAGCAAAACCTCTCTGCAAACCAAGGAAACATGGATTCATACTTGTTCGCTACACAGCATGTTCTTACTAAGCAAAACGTACCTCCTCATGTTTGTATTGCATCTGCGCTGTGTAAGCAGCATGTAAAGGGGTCCCCTTCCTGCCATTGAAACTAATAGCTTTTGTAACCAGAAAGATCCTCTGCAGAAGATGAAAGACCAATTTTTAGACATAATTGGTCCAAAATGTTGATTTCCTTAAAATAAGGTATCCCATCTCCCCATTCTATGATTTTATTTTAATTTCAAATTCATAATGCAGATTAAATATGCATCTGAAATGTTTGCACCCACATACGTGCTGAATATCTAGCATAGCTTGAAGGACTCCTTAGAATGACTTCAGCAGGCTCATAATTAATAAAAAGTGGCACAGAAAACATGTAAACAGGGTAAAAATGTCACTTCTTTCCTACTCATTGGTGGTGAAAGCATATTATCACAAGATAGGTTTTGAAACGGTTCTGTGGCTTCGTGGTGGTGAGCCACAGATGTGAGAAGGTTGGTTCTGTGAGCATGAAATTCAGTCATATGCTGCAGTGATCCTTTGTGTTGGGGTGAAATCCCCCTGCCTGTTCCAAAATAAACCTCTCGGAAAGGGCCAAATCTGTCATTCCTGTGGCCTTAGCACTGAGGCATACAAGCATGTATGCCAGTTCTTGACACTCTCCATCAAATCCTGCCTGTAATAATCAAAACCTGGCCCTGAATCAGACAGGTGTTCAATTGTGCTGTATGTAGTGGGCTACTTAGTAAATTTAAACCTGTTAGTATGTAGAAGTCTATCATATTTCTAAATGTCTTTTAGTGACACTTTCTGTTTTTCAGGTTCATAATATGTTTGTTCTTCTTACTCCCACTTCCCTGAGTGAACCTTTGGCTCTGTGACTGGTCTGATCTTCAGATCCAGCTGGAAAGACAAAAACTTTATGCAAGACAATTGTATACTCTTTTAAGTACTTAATTGCCAGATTTTACAAGCAGCTTCAGCATGTACCTTAAAATGAAGCTAATCCTAACAGAAGGCAAATTACTAAGGAAAACAGAGGGAAAAACTTGTTAGGACTAATTCCAGTTTTACAATTCCATTTTTTTCTCCTCCGTGAGAAAATAATAAAAAAAAAAAGAAAATTGTTTTTGTTTCCTGTAGGAGATTTGCATGGAAACCTGGATGATCTTTTGCTGATATTCTATAAGGTAAGTAGGCAGTCTGTGATGTAGCGTTTTCTCTTCATGACTTGTTGTTAAGAATGCGTATTTATGTCTGATAGATTTATCACTGTTAGAACTGTACATGCGGTGTGCATGTACCAGACACACAAATCCTGGAACAATTTGAATGGTGTCTTTGTTGTAGCTTTTTCTTCTCCATATCCTCTTGCTCACTGTGAAGGAGGAGATCCAGGAGGTCTTTCTCTTCCTAAATGTTGAACTGGATCATGAACCAAAACTTAAGAGGGTTCCTTGCAATGTCTCCAAAGTCCTGCCACTGTTTTATATTCCATATTGACTAAAGTCCTCTAAAATCAGGAGCTAAATTAGTTCCTGATGTAACACTACACCATGGATAGTTTTGACCCTCCAGAAAAAATGCAGAAGCTTGCATTTAGGCCTTCCATTGATACCTGCAAAGTGTTTTTTATTATTATTTCTTTACAGGAAACAAAAAAGAGTGCTATGTTTAAAAGCTTTTGAAGTCTTGGAAGCAATCACGTAGTCTGCACAAAATAGAAATACCTTGGGCACCCTTTACATATCCTTGAACAGCTGCTCACTTTTTAATGTTAAAAAAGCATAGCTATGTTTTACTGATGTGAAAAAAATTAAGCTCCAGGCTATCTTTTCCACAATTGTATATTTAACTGAAGATGTGGGAAATTTCCTATATTTAGTTTCACATTTATCTTTAGCATGAATCACCACCTTTCATTTAGCAGATACTCTCTTTGATTTGAGCTTTCCGGGGGAAAGGGTTTGTGTCTGATCCTTGTACGTTCATCTGCACTGAATGGAGAATGAAGTGAGCTAAACCAGGTGTTTAAATGATGTAATTCCCCCCTGCTTCCAACTTTGTCACACTTTATCTGACACTTGTTGAATGGAGACTTGGTTGTTTTGCCCAAGTGCATATGTGAAGCCTGTTGAAGTATAATCAGACCTTTTTACAGAGTTCTGCTTTTCTTATTAATCAATCAATTACATTTAGCTGGTCCTTGGCTTGCAGTCTTTTAGCTGTTATTTTAATTAGACAATCTTCCTTTTTGAAACTGAAATAAGAGTATGATACAGATCGGTTTCATACACAGGACCTGGAATGGGAAAAATAACTATTTTGAAGATAAATGCTCAGGTATAGTTATATTTACAGCTGCAATCAGCCTGTATTTTACTCTTTTGGAGTAAATAGAAGATGATTCTTTTCCCCTCTCTAATGCAAGTTATGAAGAGAAAAAAAACTCAAAGCAAGGACTAAATCCTGACTTCAGTAAATTCAGAGCCAAAACTCCCACTGACTTCAGGCACTAGAGTTCACCCGCAGTCATTCTCTTTCAAGCTTCTAGGGGAGTCCTTCCACCAAAGCAAATAAAATGGACAAATATTTTGTCATTTCAAAGTGGTTGAGAAAATAGAGAGCACGTGATAGAGCTGCTTAGTTATTTAGAAGCAAATTAAATGACACAGTATTTTCTGTCCCCTCTGAGCAGTTTGCTCAGCTGAGCAGCAAACCCAGTCAACCTCTGGGATTCATTTTTTTCTGCTTCCCTAACTCTGTTTCAGTGGGAAGGGATTTCTTCCTCCAAGTTGGTATGAACCACCCGTAACCTTAAACAAGAGGGTGCAATCCTAAACAGTGCCATGAAGAGTGTAGTGATCTCAGGTCTGTGTAGAGCCGTGCAGAGCTGAAATTGGTGCTGAAGCATTTTGGAGGCCTGCATGCAGATCAGGTGCCTTGGACAGAGCGTGGGGCTCTGTCCAGGGAACTTTCATCACAACAGTTTTACAAACTGCCAACAGCAAACACACAGAAGCTAGCAATCTACAGCTTATCGATACAATGCTGGTTGTGCTAGTGTGCTATTCTTAAACCAGGTTTGGGTGAGGCTAAGATAATTACTTCTTTCTCAATAGCCAGTTTGTAAGGTTTATTCAGTCCCTGCATTAATCTCCGTTAAATTACAACATTTCCTGAAATTCCTTGAAACCCTTGAATTTTAAATTATGTATTGCTAAGTTAGATTGCTAAATGGATGCTATGGATAGAAATAGCCTGAAGCTGTAGAAAATGCAAACGACAAACGGAAGTTAATTAATCACTAACCCAGCAGATACAGTAATGATGCCCAGCAGCAAGCTGCTAATCATTAGAGGGCCTTGTTCGCCTCTGACATGTCAGAGGCTGCACCAGCCTTTAATTTAGTTTTGCTCTTATTGTTGGTCGAAACCACAGAGAAGGAAATAAAAACTTTGCATGAGTGTGGAACAAAACTAAAATGTCACACTGAAGTTGGAAGTCCAAAACAAACTCTCATTTAAAACTAAGAGTTACGGGTAAGCTTTTCCAAAAGAAGAATGATGGAATCTGGAGAGTGCTTCAGTAGATGTTTTTCCATGAGGACCGCAGTTACAGAGTGGCTGTGTGTATACTGACAATCTGCTGGTGATTCACATGCCTATTGGTTTTAAGGCAAAGCTTTTATTAATTCATCTTTCCAGGAGCTGCTGCTGAGTGTCTCCTGTCTGTTCCACTCCTGAAAACAGTCCTTTCTTTTTTAAAACCACTACAATCCACTGCATTAGCAAAGTCTCATAAATTGCCACTCTTGTGAGCACAGAGCAGCCACACGCCTCTTCTAAGTTAACTCGGAGGGAGCTAGGGAGAGGCTATGGCAAAACCCGAGCAAGCTGTATTTACAGCAGTCAGCATTGTGGCGCTGTGGGAATCGAGAGACCAGGATTCACTACTGCATCCCGACATAACAGCACGGGACACTGATGGGGACAAAAATGAGATTTCCTAATGGATTCAAATTAAATGTTTAATTGAGTCTCTGGCCAAATCATGCATCCTGCAATAAACCTGCTAAGGCAGTACACCAGGGAATGCCATAGGAACATAGGAAGTGCTGGACTCTCACGCAGTAGCTGTATTCAGGAAGTGGGATGTCTTGCAATGCTGCCAAACCGGCTAAGAGTGGCTTCCACAGTTGTAATGTGATTTTATAGATGTTCTATTGATAATTCCTGTGCATGCCAATTGTGAAAACAGAGGTTTCCTTTTTCTGGCAAGTCAAAACTGAAATAATATTTCTGATACTCATGATTGGAAATGATGAAGCAACACATAATTGCTGTTATATTTTCTGTAAGCTGGTGGCACCCATTGACATGTTGATAACTAATCTAATGAAACACACCATCAATTCACAATACTATCTTTTGATAAGTCACCATTCATAATAAAGCATTGCTCTATATCTTAAAAAAATAAGGTAAGAAATACCTGTATGTACAGCCTCTCAGGTTTGTGAGCGTTAAAGTATATCTTTGCCCTGGGCGGGGTCAAAGTGCAATGTGACTAAAATTCAAGCAGTGCTTTCAGGATTAAAGCAACTGGAATCAAGGTTCTTCAGAGTTCTGTGTTAAGATTTGATGTCCTCTGGAGTACAGTCTTTCTCAGGAGTTTTAGAAGCATGCACTGCAAACAATGTAAATATATGAAATCCATTTTCTTACTGTGTAAGGAAACATAAGAACCTTCAGACTTGTCAGAAGATCATATTTAATGGATTTCTTGTCTTCCATTCAAAATGAATAACTCCTTTCTATCTGCAAGTGCATAACTTCCTGGCAGCAGTTGCATTAACAGAAAAGTGTATTTTATTAGAAGAATATTGTTCCTATCAGTCCCTTTCAACTTGATTTAATAGGTAGAGGAAAGGATTAGAGATGGCATCATAAGAACAGTCAGAGAGGTCATCTCTTCTCTGATGGCTCATACCATGATGCCATCATGATGTCTGATATGGAGATTTTTGTTCTAAGCAGTAGAAATAAAGAAATGCTGCATTTTACATCTCTGTGTTGTGCAGGTTTTTTGCAGATTTTCTAGCAATGTGATCTCATTTGAAATGCTATTTCCTTTATTACAGTAGCATAGAAGCGTCTTTAAATGTCCTTGTTTTTTTTTTCCTTCTGCAGAATGGTCTGCCTTCAGAACAAAACTGTTATGTCTTCAACGGTGATTTTGTTGACAGAGGGAAAAATTCTATGGAAATACTTATAATCCTGTTTGCATTTCTTCTTATCTACCCCAATGATTTACACCTGAATAGAGGAAACCATGAAGACTACATGATGAACCTGAGGTAGATTTTAGGGGGCTGGGGGGAGGGAGTATCTGGCCTTTCACTAGGAATGTCGGAGCTTTTGAATGCTGCTTTAGCCACTGTGGCACTCTAAAACAGAAATAATATTTTATTATGTATTCAGGTGTAGCTCTGCATCTTCAAGATGTGTGAGGGAGGCAAAGAACATCCTCATTACACACAGGCACTTGAACGGGAGTCATGTCTCGTCTCTGACCTAATCACAATCCGTTGAAGTCAATGGGCTTAGTGCAGCTTCCAGAGTACCAAATTTGGGGAAAGGGGACAGATGGAAGGATTATATTTTAGTTAAAGCATTGGCTTTTTCCACAGCATAGCAAAAGACATAATAGTATGCATTATAATGAAACCAGTAAACCAGGAGCTGATATTTCACTTAACTTTAGACTAAGATGTCACTTCCCAAACACAAGGGTTGGTAAATATCCTAGCTTCTACACTGTGGAGGTCCATTAGCTGAGAGGTGGCAGTCTACCCTGTTGCAGGAACAGCTGAGACCCTCTTTTCTAATACAGATATTTGTACTCAGCCGCACAGCACTGCCAAGGGAGTGAGCACAGCTAGTGTCTCTGGCTGTAGTGGAAGTGTGACTTGTAGACAAAATCATCTCACAGACGTGAGAAGAACTCCTCAGTCCTGGTCCCTACAATTCTCATCCGCCCCAGTAAGTCTTTCGGTGACTGACTGGTGGGTAGCCTGTTGTACACCTTCTATCATTTGATGTGTGCACACAGAATATACTGCTCTTTAGCCCAGGCATAAACCTGGGTTAGAGGCCCAGGTTCAAATCCTATTAATGATCCACATAAGAGAATCAGTTTCACATGATACTTCCTTTTTCAGTACTTAAATTAAAAAAAAACCCATAAAACAAGATCAGTTACTTTATCTACAAGGTAGGAAAATTCCCACCCAAAATAGTGGAAAATACTAACTAAGGCTGTGATGGTACGGAGTGCAAAGATGCATTCCTGTGTATGGCTCTTTGCCGGGCCTTTTGATTAGCAGTGCTGCACATCGGTAAATTTGAAAGCTGAGTGTTAGGGTGTTGTGAAAATGCCCCTTGCACCAAGGATATCTTGGTGTTAAAAGAAAGAGGTATCAAAATCCTTGTCCCTTGTGGGGGAAAAGACATGATAGATGACACTGTCTAATAAAAAGTTGAGTGATTTAGAACAAAAACTCTGTGGAGGTTTTTGTAGAAATTTTTGCCCATCATCAGTTAGGTTCCTTTGAAATTTCTTTCCGGTATCTAAAAGGTAAAACTGCTAAGCTATTTCATTTAGATGGGAAAAAGGCCGCAATAATTATTGGTCTGGATTCCGTTCCTGAGCTCTTGTATGTACAAGAAATCAATTTAACTCAATTCTCGAGACAGAGCAGAAGAAAGCACATTTAAACAGAGGTGAGACAGAATGGCAGGAGAAAAAGAGGGATGGAAAACTCCTGGCAAACACTATAGAAAATCATGCAGAAGGGGCATACTGAAAGCCAGTTCATGATGTTGTCCTATTTTCAGATATGGCTTCACAAAAGAAGTTTCAAAGAAGTACAAGGTAAGATTCCTCCTCCTCCTCCTCCTCCTATATTTTCTCTGAAGTCTTGCACATGTAAAATGAAACCTGTGTAAACAAGGAAGCGTCCAACCGGTTTATTTAGGTGTAGTACAGGATGACTTTAGTAATGTAGTTGAAAGTGGAATAACTGACAAACCAATTTTAAGTCTTAGCCTTTTATGCTCAGAGATCTATGGGATGAAATAAATAACATCCATAAGGCGACTCAAGAACACAAAAAGAGGTGCACGTGAAAGAAAAATGAAATGCTATAGAGACAATCAAATGGCCCTAAAGTAAATGTCAGAACGTGTTTGTCAGTGTTGCAGTTCAGGGTGTCACCTGGATGGGACTGTTCATACAGACTGTGGCAGACACTTCAGGAAAATCTTGAACTTGGAAGCAACAGAATCTGCCAGAAGTAGGATCTAATATAAGAATATGTTTTACAGGACCATGGGAAACAGATTTTGTGTCTTCTGAGAGACGTCTTTAGCTGGCTTCCCCTCGCCACTATAATTGATAGCAAAGTTCTTATCCTACACGGAGGGATTTCAGACACCACAGATTTGGATTTCCTGAATGCACTTGAGAGAAATAAGGTAAGAGATCATATTCATGTGGGGGTAATTTTGTTTTCTTTAAAAAATTTAGCAGTACAAATGCTAAGATCAAGTTGTTTGCGTTAGGAAAGGGAATGGCTGCTGTTCAAGGCACGTAAGGAAAAAAAGAGTCTTGTTTTTCTTCAGAATCAGTGTTTAGGAAGGAAGGTTTCAGTAGGTGTTGGGAGCCAATTGTTTGGCTGCTGTAAAATAACATGGGTCTTTTGACTTTAAAAATAGCTAAAAACACTTTGGATACCTCCTTCCTGCCGTGATGACGCATTAGCCAGAAAGTATGAAAAGTACTTAATTCTCAGGCATTTCTAAACACTTTAGAAATCAATCTAGACAAATTTTTTTAGCAATGCCTTTTGTCCTGGGGCTGTGCTTCTGCCACCTGTTGTGTGTGGGAAGTTCTCCCCCTGTGAAGCGCTCCCTTGGCAGCAGCTGAGCTTTGCACATGTGGGAAAGCCTTTCCAGCAGGATCAAACTTCAGGACCTGGCCTTGAGAAAGCAAACTACTGCTTTTCAGGGATTTAGAAAATAGAAACATCCGTTTTTTTTCTGAAACGGTGAGCAAACACAGCTCTTTCAAATCAGTGGAAAATGGTGTGGGATTTGGTCTCAATTTGGACAACTAAATCGAGATGTCTGCGTGTGAGTGGGGTGCTTAGGTTCCTTACAATCAACGGAGATCCAGGAGATCTGGTGGAGATCCAGGTCTTACCATTGCTCAGTCATAGGTCTCCAGTGCCGTTCGTGGAAGCACCCTGTAGCCGAGGGATGTCCCCTCTGGCCTCTGGCTGCCTCTGGAGAAAGTCTTCTTCGCAGGTCTCCTCCACCAGTCTCCTTTAGGTCTGATTCATATCTGCCCACCTCATGCTAATTCACAGACATGGTAGAGCATCCCACATGGCACAGGATACATGTTTTAAGCAACCTTGCGTATTTTGTCATTAGTGTCTGTGGAATCTAGAGCTATTTCTCTCATCCTCATGTTTTCTAATACAGAAATAAATGCTTTACAGGACGGTCAGGTGTATCTCTGTTTCTTAAAGATGTGAAAAAGGGCAATGAATACTTCTGGTCATCTGAGTCTAGGCTCCGTTGGCTATACCACTGTACACTAAAATTGGGTGCCAACTACAGATGTAGGTGTCTTAACTGTGAGCTCAGCCCTGCCCATGCTTTCACCAAGGCTGGGCTCAGTGTGTTATTGATGCGGTATCTGTGAAATGCAGAATTAACAGGTCAAAGTTGCTGCCACAGGAGAGCGTTGCTAATGAGACATGTGTGGGCCACAACTCAGGGCGCTATCACTCAAGGCCAACTGATGTATTTTAATTGGTACAACTAGCAACTGACAGGTCTCAAATACTGGTCAGTGCACTGGGGAATAACCCAGTGTTTTGCATCAGTCCTTTTCTGTTATAGAGTAGAATTTGGGGGGTGTGTGTGTGTGTGTTTGGTTTTGGTTTTTTTTTTGTTCAAAAAATGAGCTAGTTCGAGAAAATTTCAAATGGGAAGAAAAGATACTCCCTGGAGAAGAGTCTGTATTAGTGAGCATTCACAGAGCCATAGCACACAACTCCAAAAAAGCAAATGCCGTGCGTATTGGAGGAGGTTGATTTAACAATAAAAGGGCCTGATGTAATACTTCACCAATTTCACTGTTATCCTGGTGATATTCCATTGATTTCAGCCAAATTAACCTAGCAGCATGCTACTGTATCAGAGCAGTAGTGAATGCTGTTCCATCTTCAGTACAGTATACATGTATATTTTCAGTTTCCAGTGAAGCTGGGCACTTAAGTGTCTGCCCTGAGCCCAGACCGTACTCACTGTATAGTGAGACCTTATGATTGACTGTGGCTTGGAATGAGTCTGTGTGTCTTGATAAGAATACGAGAGCGGCCCTGAAGAGGCTGGTTGCTGATAGATACAAAGCAAAATTTCTGCAAGTGCCGAACACCTGCAGCTTCCACCAAACCTGTGAGTTCAGGACATTATGAGAGTTCAGTATTGAGTACAGGAAATGGGAACTGATGTGCCTTTCAGCTGACATCTCTGTATCACCTTTATGTTCTGGTAACTCTTTCTATGTTATGTTTTGTTTTGTTTTGTTTTTTAAAGTTGAAATCTTTGATGCGGCCACCAAAATCAGTGGGAGACAGACAGGACCAAGTGAAGGAGAGAACTCCCACAACCAGACCCAGTAAATACATTGCCAACCAGAATGTTGCAGGGAAAACACGATGCATCTCTTCATCGGGCTCCACTGAGCCTTCAGGCTCAAATTTGCCTTCAGACCCCACCCTGAAGGAATGGAAACAAGTAGGTGAAACCAAAGACAGCCTGATATCGAACCCCTCCCGCACAAACCCGGCAGGTGCTCCGTTCAGGCAGTACGTTGGAGTCTGAGGGGACTGTCTCTTAATAAGAAACCCATCGTTCTTGGGAGTATAGTAGCCAGCTATTAGTTCTTTGGATGCTTTTTGTAGACCTGGTAATAAAGGCTTGTGATTTTTATACCTTACAAGTACAATTTATCTAGTGTTTTCTTCCCTTAGCCGTTAGGAGGAGGAGGAAACTGCTCGGTATGAGATGTGTTTGCATGCCCTCATGTGGTTGGATCTGTTGGTACATACGTGGTTGTCTGTTTAAATAGGTCAGACTTTGCAGTTGTCGATGATAGCGAGCACCTTTTTTTGGCTGTGGTTTTGGCAGCTGAATGCCGATACTGTCCCAAAAACCCCAGCTCCTGAGACCTACAGGCTGATCACTCAAGGGTGGGAATTTTTTGTCATCTGACTGTTCATTTCCTCTTGAATATTAGAGGCAATATGGGGCTCTTGTCATGCTGTGATTTAAGAAATTGTGACAATATGAAAAGCTTAATTTGCACAGCAATTTAGAAGCTCAAAATTGAGTTGTGTATAAGTTTATTTTTCTGACCTTCTCTTCAGACAGCTGCTTTAAGGGGCACACACTTTTGTTTTGCTTCTTGAGAAGCAAATCCATCTCTGAAAATGTGATTTCCCAAGATACGTATCTGACCTACAAACTAATGTAATGGGCACAAGCAGCCCCTCAAATCTGACACTCTCCCAGCTAACCAAGCCTCCACTGAGCCACGCTCACAAATGTGAAGTGTAATATGTTAGCGTAAACCTTGTCCAGTGAGGTTTAAACAAACATATTTTGCCTAACGTTTGCTACTGACTAGAATTAGTAGGTTAGGTGACTTTAAACCATGATAATTCATCCTCACGTCTGTAAAATCTTGTTTTGAAACATGAGCTAACCCAAGACAATAAAGCCAAAGGCATCCCTTGTCATGTTTGGAGCAGGCACTCCCAAGCTTAGTTTAGGTAAAACCACTGACCCACGTGGTTATCAGGTCTGTGCTGGGAAATAGAAAATGCCTCTTCACACCTACATGCCAAGGCGGCAGCTACTGCTCTCTTTGAAATAGCCCAGGTACCAGGTACCACTCCTGATGCACCTACCCGAGTCTGGAAACTTCAGCTGTAAAGGGAGGTACATTTCTGAAGTAATATTTAATCTGAAAAAGTTAATCCAAAATCCAGATAATGTTTCTTAAGAAAAGTAGAACAAAAGTTTCAGCCCAAAAGAATGCCCTGCTGAAAGGAAGGAAGAAAACACGAGACCTGCTTGTTAGCTCAGGTGTGTTTTCTCCCTGTACTGTGGGGCTTTTGCCATGGCCAGTACTTCAGACAGCCATAGCCTGCCAGTCCTCACCTACTACCGGTCCTCACTTGCTTGAGTTCGCTATTTACAGATCCTTGACATTCTCTGGAGTGATCCAAGAAGCCAAAATGGCTGTACACCAAACAAGTGTCGAGGAGGAGGTTGTTACTTTGGCCCTGATGTCACTGCCAAGCTCTTTGAAAGGTATAATCTGAAGATGCTCATCAGGTCTCATGAATTTAAGCCGGAAGGTTATGAGATCAGTCACGATGGGAAGGTAAGATGCTTCCACGTAAAGTAGAATTCTCCTGTGAATTTCACAGGCACGTCCACAGTAGATTTGTCTGCAAACTTAATTAAAAAAAAAGAGTGGCTTCTTTAAAACGGGTTTGGGGGATTTGTGCGCTAGATAGATATTAGAATGAATTAGAGTTCTGACAAACAAAATTCTTGACAGCTTCAGGGAGTGGGGACTGGCTTATTACTCGTGTGAAAACAAATGAACGTCAACAAAATCCCCGAGGGGAGTTATGTGTAAATACAGTGCAAGAGATGCTCTAAGGCTCTAGAAGCCTTTTAACTTAATCATTTCCCTTCTGGCCCTGCTTTCTGACATGCTGTATCAGAAGGCCAGCAAGAATCCTGAAAACCAGGTCTATCTCAGAAAGAGGTTTCTGTTTAACAGCATGTTATATCACACTGCCCTCTGAAGTCTTCCTATGACAGGCCAAAAATAGAGGCCTCGAGCTCTGACTCGAAAAGTGCAAGCAATTTGGTGAACGACATAGTTGTTGATCTCTGGTTTTATATGCAAACACTTAATTTTGTAACCTGCATGTTTTTCTAAGCGAAATCAGTCTCAGAAATCAGTCTCAAGAAAAGTTGTTCTAGCCAATCCAGTTTCTTTGTTTCCTATGATCAGGTTATCACTATATTTTCTGCCTCTAACTATTACGAAGAGGGGAGCAACCGGGGAGCATACATCAAACTGAATCCTGAACTGATTCCTCGGTTTGTACAGTATCGAGTCAGCAAGTACACACGCAGGCAGAATCTTCAGGAGAGGTAAAGCTGTGCGTGTATGCAGTGAGCGTGTACTCACTTAGCCAGAAGTGAGTACCTGCCAGAAATCGATAGTTTGATTGAATAATTAAGTAGGCACCTATTTTCCTTGGTTTTCCTCGCTTTTCTATTTTACTATTTAAAAATTAATACAGTAGAGAAAATGTGTTCTAAGTACTCTAACTCGGTTTCCTGAGAAACTCCCAAAGGTAGTGAGGCGCGGTAAATGGTTAGAACAGACAATTGTCAGGGACTCGTAAAGGGTCTGCGCCTGTCTGTCAGGTCTGCTTTAAGGCTGCAGCATTAATCTGGACAAATCCTGCTATGAATCGAGTCCAAAAAGTTTATGATGACAGCTTTGCCATGCCTATCAGTGTGGTCAGATTTACTAAAGCAAAGCAGCTTAGAATTACCTGCATAAACTCGATTATCATCTCATACGTTCAGATTATTCTTACGGGGCTTTGTTTGTTTTGTTGGTTTGTTTTTTTCCCCAGTGTTGTCCTTTGATGACCCTGAACATACTACATGTTAAAGGATATAAGAATTTGATAATGAATGTTGAAAAGCATAAAGTACTAGAGGATTTAAATCCTTAATGATCTGCTCTGCGTTTTTTTCCTCCTAGGGTTGGTACAATTGAATCATCTGCCTTGAAGTCCTTACGAGAGAAGATTTATGCTCACAGGTCTGAACTCACTAGTGCTTTTGCACAGTACGACCTCAATGGCACAGGTAACACTACCTCTCTGTCCAGTTGCCACCATGGGGAAAACAGCTTCCGGGGGGGAGGGAGGGGGCGCAGAGGGGACAAACCCCATGGAGAGGAGGGGTCCTGCCTGCCAGTGTAAGGCTGGAGGGCAGCACAGGCTGGTTGATCTTATGTTCTTCCTGACCAGAGAGGAGGATAGGTGTTAGCAAGGGCTTAGCCTCAGAAAAACACTTGAGGGGATGAAGCTTTACATAGGTAGAAGAAAACAACTGAAACACATGGGCAAATAAGTAAGTAAATGGTGTTCACTGTTGGGCAGAGAGTTTGGGCAGACAAATCCAGCCCCAGAAGCTCAAAGGTCACCACCTTCACTTAGGAGTGTCTTCAGATGTCAGACATGGAATTGGGGTCTCAGGTGAGGGGGAACTTGTCTCCTTCTGAGTCTGGGAGATATCGGAGTACAGTTGACTGGCTGTGCCATTAGGAGACACACGCTCACCCATCAGCTGAAGAAAAGTCAGTGGTAAGTTGCTACATGAACCTTTTATGTAGGAGCAAAGAGTTTGTGATTTGTAGCACAAATACAACTTTTCCTCATGATGGCTTCTCACTTGACTGGGTTGTCATCGGTGCCCCTAAAAGGGCAGTCGGTAAGCGATGGTACTCTTTCCTTGGCCACTGAACCAGCATTTAACGTATTTCTGTCTTGTTGGGTTTTCAGCGACATAGGTCTCTATACTTGTAGCTCAGCTCAAATCTGAAGTACTCTTCATGGCATTATCTGGTTTTCTCAAAAGGTATTAAAACATGCTGAACATCATAATAGAATCACAAAGTTGTTGAGGTTGGACGGGACCTGTGGAAATGTCTGGTCCAACCCCGCTGCTCATTGTTATGAGGGTTTTTATCCCGGGCTTAGGAGAAAATGTTCATGATGTTTTGCAACTGTTGTTAAAAGTGGCAGAAGGCATGCTGGTGACCGATTTGTGCTGTGTCACGTACCGCTTGTAACTGTGAACTGACCCCTTCTGGCAGGCAAGATTTCTGTCAATGACTGGGCTGCAGCGATGGAGTCTGTCCTACAGCTGGAACTGCCCTGGAGGATGCTGCGGTCTCAGTTAGCACAGATGAACGCAGATGGCGAAGTTGACTTCATGTCATGTTTTTATGATTTGAAAATAGGTCAACCTGTAAAAGAGGTAAGGAGGAAAACGCCTCCTTGGAAGTCTTGGAGGAACAGCTTTTGGTGCAACTTGAGGCATAAGACAGTGGTTTAACCAATCAGGTAGACATCTACAGCTGAACTAGTTGCCGAGCTTCCTTTTATAGTCACTGGAGGGAAATGAGCACTGCTAGGGTACGAATCATCATTCCCTGCTAAGGTAGATGCTTAAAATAGGTTGGATGAATCACATGCTAGAACTGCTTCTTACTTTCTGTTGATTCTCAAGGGCCTTTAGCAACGTAGCTGAGGAGACGCGACAAATCCTACCCGGAGCACTCACCCCTCACTCTGAGATGAGCTTTTCAGTTGTGCTCCAGAGCCAATTCAGGTGCCTGTAGGAGGGAGTCACATTTGTAGATGGACTTTCAGATGTTTAATGGTAGCTGAGGTCTCTTCTACAGAGGCCAGTTGGTACTGAGTGGCCGCATAGCGCTTTGGTACTTAGCTGTCTCCATCATTTTTCTAAACAGCAGGATCCATTCACTTACGTACAGTGCAAGCTTTGTACGAGTGCACGGTGTACAGCATCTTCCCTAGATTATCCGTATTTCCACAAATAATTACTGAAGGTAGGAGGTGTGAAGGGCTCCTTCCCCCCATGCCCTGCCATCTGAAAGTGACAGGTTTTAGCTGATTATTCCTCAGGGCAAGACACAAAGTATCATTCCAGGGAACTCAAGCATAAGGATTTTTTTTTAAGCATTTGAGAAGTTAAACTGGGAACATAGTCTAATCGACAGAGTACGTACTAGCCAAATCTAACTCAAACCGAGGTCTGAATGGTTTCCTGTATGGCATTTCAAAACCAGGTTCAGCCAGCTTTGGTGGAAACACTGTGCAGATACAGAAGGGATCTGGAGATCATCTTTAACGTCATTGACAAAGATCACTCAGGTAAGTCTAGGTAACTTCACTGTACCAGCTCTAGGAAGCCTATACTTGTCATTTTTCCCCACTGTGTTGCCTCCTTAAGACTTCTAAATATAGAGGAACCAGAGGTGACGTCATTTTCCCAGTTTAGTGAAGGCTAATTTAAGCGGTCAGGCTGTAACCATAAAAGGGACAGTGCACAGAGCCTGACTTGAGAAAAAATTCTCACGTATCCCATCTCCAGTACTGGCTTCACTCTCTGGGGGGCTGCTTCCTCCCTTTCACTCTCACTCTCGGTATTTACTGCTTTCTAAATTCCGCTGTTGAAAGCATTAGATCGTTACCCGAAGTGAAAATGTACTTCAGTCATGAAATCGCAAAACACACCCAAGCCACAGTAGGCAGGTAACTTTCTTGCCGCGACAGAGCGTGCACGCACGCATGCATGCGCCTGTGTAGGAAGGGGAAACAGCACTGGAAAGAGCAATCTGCTGTCTGTCTCCTTTAGGTCTGATTTCTCTTGAGGAGTTCAGCCAGACGTGGAGACTCTTCACTTCTCACCTGGGCATCGATGTGTATGATGAATCCCTTGACAAGTTAGTCCTCAGCATAGACTACAACAAAGACGGCCACATTGACTTCAACGAATTTTTAGAGGCCTTTCACGTGGTTCACAGACTAGAGAAAAAAGCAAACTCATGAAAAGGCAGAACCTTCTTGTGGGCTCACTGCCTCGGAAGCTCACTTTCCTGTCATTAGTCATAGGCAGTTTCCAGACTGACAAACAATAAATGGGCTGCTCGATACGGTAAGCACTGCGGTCAGTGTGTAAGCCTTTATTTAGTCCCTTCTGGACGATACGCACCTGCTAGTAATGAGACAGAAGAGCTAAACCCCCACTACTTACAGTATTACTGTGTTACTGCCACATCAGTACCCTGCAATTTATCCTCTCCCCCGGTGGCATCTCACCCATCAATCTAATCCGTGAACACTGCCACGGTCGCACCTACAAGCCCGCGGGAAGAGCAGCTCTGGTACATTTCTTTCAGCGGTCCTTAGAGACAGCTGAGAAGTAGCATGGATGACCACAAGGAACATATCAGACTCTCCCTCGGGACCTAACGGGCACAACAGAGGCCTGCTGTGGACTATCCAGTCTAGGAGAGGAAAACCGGGAAGAACCATCTAGTTAGAACAGGTAGTTCGGCATTTAAGCTTGCTCTTTGCATGATGCAGTGAAATCAAACCATTCCAGGTCACTATCTAGCCTCCCTGAAGTTTACAGACACGACCTAAAGGATCTTCCTTGAAAGGCGTTTATACTTGCACTAGCTCTCCTCTTGCGACTGGTTACCTTTGCCTGCATTTGCTGGGGTTTGGAGCTAAGAAACAGTCGTAACTCGTCACCGTAATGAAGGCTAACTCATAGCGTGTTAATGTAACATACGACAGGCCACAAAATAAAGCTCCAGCTTTCACAGTAACGTGTAAGCGTGGCGTCTTTTTGCCTGTATTTTGGTATCCTACACGTATCGGAGTACAACACACTTTTCCTGAAAATTAACTGGACTTCCTTAAAACAAAGAGATGAGTAAGAACGCAAAAGTAAATAAATTTTGATACTACCGAACCCAAATGTTCTTGCATATAATTAAGCATAAATTCTTTACCAAGTTAAAGTAAACTGAGAAATTCTGAAATTGCGTTTTTGGAACAGAGGAAGATGGAAGAGTCCAGCGCCACCGGCCTCCCCCCCAGACTGCAAGCACCACCCCCTCCGCTCCTGTGGGGGAGAGTAGGGAGATCTGGACCCGATTCTCTCGCATATTGCACTCTGAAAGCAACACACTGATACAAAGCAAAGCGCAGCCAGCTCAGGAGCTTTTTGCAAACAGTATTACCTAATCCAGCCTTAGTAAATACAATGTGCGTGAAGTGCTTTTCGGGTAGGAAAGGGTTCCAGCCTTGCCCGTCTTTAAATTTTAATAGCAAAAGATCAGCTAAGTAAAGTAGCTACGTTTTATTTAATAACAGTGTTGAAAGTACAAAAAAAAGCATCCTTCCCAGTTTATCATCACAGACTGTAAGAGCAGCCCAAGCTTAAGGTACAGCGGTCTTTCTTAAATCGTATCTTTGAATACTTTTCCAGAAGTATTTTGTAACTTGACAGATCAATGAACAAACAGGCACACACTTATTTCTATTGCCTCCGGGTGGGGGAAGAAACATCTTCAATAGCGCAAACAAAATTTACAGTAAAATTTTAATGGCATTGGTAATATTGAATGTATACTTTTAGCATGCGTTTATTCTGATCCGTGGACATAGGTCCCACCTTATTCCAGTGGATTGACAAAAAGGCCCCAAGATGGACCAACACCACAGTGTGTGGGGGGACAGCGCGGCTCTGGAGTCCTCCTTTGCCCCCACCCTCACCCACCCCACCCCCAGAAGAGAGGGCAAAACTAGGGCACGCAGCAAGACGTGGGAGCTCAGAAACATGGCTGACAGCCTCCAGCTTTGGTGTCCCCCCCCACCGACATGCTCCTGAAGCTACCCTAGCATGAGGTTGAAGGATGCTTGCCTTGAGGGATCACTTCCTGAGAGGGAATGTAAAGGGAAGGACGCAGTGCAGAGCTTCACTCAGCGAGAAGAGGCTTTCGGGGATGCAGTACTGAAGTGTGAGAGGAGCTGAGTCATCGAGTCGAAAAAGCAGCAAGCCGGCCCCGTCAGCTGCTAGCAGCACACAAGAGCCCCTTACCCCTAACAGAAGAAGGGGGGTGGCAGGGGGGAGTAACTGTGAAACATCTAATGCCAGGAATAAGCGCCACTCGAGACTAAAACTGGGAGTGGGAGAGAGGCCAGCTACTTGTACTTAAATCCAAACTGTTGGAGCTGAAGCTCTTCTTCCATAGCCCCCATCCTCAATCTTTTTTTTTTTATCCCACAATTTTATGCAGGGGCTACTTAATATTACAGCTGTGAGTGGTCCTTTGAGCAGGGACTGAACCAGTCTGCAGCTGCGTACCCAAACTCTTGCCCTACAGGTACAGATGCCACTGCTGGTGGCATCTCTCTCCCGCTTTCTGGACAACTCTGCTCCTACCTCCGGACCACACCAGAAAGTGCACAATGTTGGACCCGCACTGACCCAGGCTCCTGCTTCCCTCAAGCCCCTGGCTGCTGCCGGAGAGGTGACACAGTCCCACGGTGCCCCGTGCCCGCATGGGTGCAGCCCAGGTGTTTCAGTACCCGCCACAGAAAGCCACCGCCCCTTTTCAGGACTGCTAGGGACTGCGCAGCTCACCTTCGCCTCCCAGGAA